>NC_031769.1:64006559-64173776 GCF_001522545.3 Parus major
TTCCTGAGAATTACAGAATATAAAAGAATACAGTCAAGAATACAAAGCTGACAATGTTTAGTTTTCACCATGTCTTAAAAGTGGGTGACTTCATTTTAGGCAAGCTTAAAAGTGGGTGACTTCATTTTAGGCAAGCTACCTATATGCTACACTCATTTTTTGACTGTCAAAGCATTTCTACAGTCAGTTAGTATAATGGTTTCCATTTCATTTGCATGATATAGTAGGAATTATGGCTATCTTCTTTAGCACATAATTTTCTTTTGAAATCCATCATTAGGCTGAGCTCATTGACTTCATTATAGTTCAAACAGGTAGCCTGCTCTTGGACTTGTGAATAAAGATATCACAGAAGCCTATGTTTGCGGGCAAAAAACAAAAGGTCAACTTCCCAGTGGTTGAGACACTGGGCTTCTGTGCCTTGGACTTCTGATTTCCTGCTTAGTAAGAGTCTGTGGTCCTCAGATGTGTGTCAGCACCCACTGAGCAGACCCATAGTCTGATGTAGAAGCCAAATATGTAGCATGGGGACTTCTCGGCCCTGTAGGTTGGCAATCCAAGATTCCTAAATATCTTTGCTCTATTAGGTTTGCTCCTGTGTCCTCAGTTGGAAGACTGGGAATCTTCCAAATTTCTAAGGTTCCTACCTTATTGCTTCTTGGCACTCAAATACTTTTTTTTTTTTTTAAAGGAGTGGGGGGTATTGAAGAGAGAGCATGGAAATTGCCATAAACATAAGCAAAATAGTGGAAAAGATGCTCTATACATTTGTAAATAGTCTGTTGCTGTGATGCCACAATACCCCCAGTACAGCTTTAGCTGCCCTTTTAAATTATGGCACTTTTTTGATTGCTTTGTCCAGGGATTATATGAGTTCCATTTAAGTAAATATTTAAATGGAAATAATGAAAATCTTCCATATTTCCTATGTTTTCCACTAAAAATTAATTCACTTAGTTTTACTGTGTTCTTTCACACTTGAAGATCAGAAGGGCAATTAAAGAACTGAAGTAATTCTTGATATTCTGTTGAGCTGGGACGATGATTCCTACAGCTGCTGGAAATGATGATACGGCATTTGCTGCTGCTTAAGGTAATCTGAATGGTCAGCTCTCTGGCTCATTATCCTGCTATAAACTCCTGTAAGGAAGTCCATTTCTATGGTTCAATAAACAGAGGCAATTGGAAAGATTCTTCAAAGAGAATTAGTGATTTCCAGGTCCTGATGAAGTTTAAGAGACTTAATCAAGTACTGACCACCTGTTAAAAGAGCAGAACTCAGATGAGGATTGTAAGGAATGCATCAGCATTACTGATGAATAGAAGCACAAAACTGCCAAAAATAAGTACAATAAAACCAAACTTTTAATTGTTCATGAATGATTTTTTCCCCAGGATTATTTCTATTTTTAACACATTTTGAGCCAAACTGTAGTCACAGGTGTAGCTAAGCCTACATTTGGTTTGCTTTTGTGACAGGGGTATTCCTTAGCAGCATTAATAGACTACATGAATTTTGAACTGCAGATAAAGGAATTGCTCTATGTGCTGGAAAGTTTTGCTTCTGCAGTCTTACAGTAGAGCTGAATTTGTTGAATGGAACCTGTGCCTGTGTATGGCATATCTGACCTTTACTTCATAGAACAGATGAATTCAAGTGGAGAAGAACCAGACCTCTGCAGCCTGTCTAGTCCAACCTCCTGCTCTTGAGGTGTATTGGGCTTTTCATGTGCAACCTGACTTTTTAAGGGCTTTGGAGTTCAGATCAGTTTGTTAGTGGGAAATATAACCAAGTAGTCTGTAAATTGAGAGATGTTAAAATACTGTGAAACAGTCCAGTTGCATTACATGCCTGCTTATTTATTTAGTACAAAGCTGAAAAATCATCACTGTTGTTCAGCCTGCTGGCAACCTGTTAGCACAGTTGGTTTCTCTCATTACTGTGCCAGACCCTTAGACAAGATACACTTTTCAGGACTAGGTGGTTATGATGAGAACATATAATAAAGTCAACACATTCACTCAAAGATACGTCAGCACAATATGATGTTATTATACAGATGCTCATATTATTCAAATCAGAGGAGGATCTCAGCTGAATATGTGGAGCAATTTCTTTTCCTTTCAGCAGAGACTTGGAGCAGGATGCTGGCTTGCAGGAGGAGGTCTGTTCTTTACAGAGAAAAATCATTAGGCATGGCAACTCAGCATTACCACTGTTGTATTTAAGACAATCACAGAGTAAACTGTACTTAAAGTGTTTTTTCCATCTCTGTAATTTTCATATACTAATTGTAAGTGAAAGTCTCTCTTAATTATAAAGTGTTCAAATGTGTCTGCACACTTGAAACAGAAGATGATGTAAAAGGGAGTACAAATGGAAATTATTGGATAAAGTTAAAGTCTATACTTTTTGATTACAATTATAATGGGGGCAGATTTGTGAGGTAATGCTTTACTGACAGTCAGGAAAAAGAACAGGGATTCAGAAAGATGAATGAAATTGTAACCTCTGACCTGAACATGATTTTTTTGGGTGGCTGTAACACACAAATTTGTTGCCATGACACAAGTTTTCCCTATCTGCAAAACAGACCTAAAATTAGATACCTGCTTTGTGGAAGAGAAAGAGGATTGAAGGAGTAAAGTTTCATGAGGGACTTTGAAAAGGCTTTACTAATAATAAAAACATTCTGTGCTGAAATTGACAAACATTTTTAAATTCCAGAAGAATGGGGGAAAACCACAAAAAAACTTTCAGTGTTTCCGATTGGTATTTCCTTTCAGTTTGCCTTCAGTTGTGTCCTGACTTTCTGTCAGTATCCAGAAAGTAGAAAATAGTTGTAAAATGTTCATTGCAAGGCTTATGAACACTTTTTCGTTGTTAATGTAAACGATTCATTTTAGGTCTGTAGATTGGCATAGTTCACTTTGGTTTTCACTGGCTTCGCTCATGCTACATGGCTTTATGCTGGAGGGAATGTACTCTCTAATAAAATGTGGTTAAGTGTCTTCCATCATATCTTGGTAGCATATTCTGTTATATCTTATTGTTCAGGCTAAAAGTGTCAAAATCTTCTTAGCAGCTGGTGATTTCTAGGTTCTCTCTCTATGGAGAGAGAGTCTGAACTTGTGGAACTTTGACAGGCTAAGATGTTTCTGCTTAAAGTCTCTTAATCAGTGGCAAAAGACATTTCAGCATTACATATTTTCAGTGTTTGCCATGGTAGCCAGATGTTCTCATATATGGCCTTGCATTGGCTCACAACACTCTCTAGATTTTGATGAGGATACTGAAGATTTATGACCTTGAAGTTGCATCTTCTCAACTGTGAAGTAGGACGCATCTGAAGGAGCTCCTAGTGGTTCTGAAGAAACTACAGATGTTCTCTCTGTGAACAGCAAGACAGGAATGAGAAGAATGACTTCTCTGTTTTGAGGCTGGAGAGGCAAATTTTTTTTTTTCAGAAGTTGGGTAGCCCTGCAGCAATCATTCTTCTAGAGTTTTCTCAGTGTATCTTAAGCAAAGTGATTCACGTTCTTTTAATTTATTAGTCCTGTCATCTTGGATAAAAATCCTGAATGAAAGCATCTCTGAGTTTTGAGGAAATTCAGGTTCTTGTTTAATCACACCTACTTCACAGCTGGATCTAGTTTCCATATCTGTTGAAAATTAGCGCCTCTGATATATATTCTTATAAAAGCATTCACCTTGATAGCAGAATGCTATGTTCCTCTGTTGACTGCTGCATTGTTAGAGATAATGCACTGCCTTACAGATTTATCAAAATGATCAGCTATAATGTTGTCACTAAATGTATCTGTATCACTCAGTGTACAAGGCTGTAGCATGGCTTAAGTAAATCTCACTTTGTGTCCTTCAGTATCAGTTTTAAAAGCAAGTTTGAGTTATGTTACAAAACACTCAATTGTCTAGGTTTTTAATTTGATTCTTGTGAACAGTAAATTATGTTGCTATTTGAAAGGAAAGTCAGGGAGGATTTGCTTTGTTGTTTTTTCTCTTTCTCCTTGAAAAACATCTAAGAGTTTGTGGTGCATTTTTTGGCAGAGTCCACCATCAATAATACTACCATGTGTTCAGGGTTTGGCACAACTTTACTTTCTGGTTTGTGGCCATCTCCTTGACAAGGTTACACAAATTCCAACAGGTAATGGGTAGTGCAATTTTCAGAGCAGGTCTTATCCAGTTCCTTTAGTCTTTGCTTCCAGTGAAGGGCACTCATTTAACTTACCTCTCCATGCCTCTCTTCCCTATGATCTCTTTACAGTTAACATGAGGCAGATAAGCCTCTCAGAATTTCAATTTGCCTGAAAAGAATGTTAACATTTCTTGCAATATTTTTTTTTTGTTTACCTCAAATGTTTCTTCATTTTTTTATCTTGTTTTGTGGTGTATAGTGCTTAAGTCACTGGGAATGAATCCCCACACAGCAGCCAGACTGTGAAGGAGGAGAACGAGGTGGCACCAGCGGGACTAGAGATCTGGGTTTTGTTTCTATACTGCTGACATTTTTCTCAGTGAACTCTCCCTTCTCCCATCCATAAGAATAGAGTGGGCAAGATTTCCATCACTGAAAAACATTTTAGGATGCAAAGATGGAAATTCTAAGTAAAATATTTTAATTGGACATCTGTTTAAACCTAAAAAAGACAGCACTACCTGCACTGTGATGTACCAGCGTGATATTTCAAGGAGTGGAATGAAGGGGAAGCAGCAGCTGTGTGTGTGGGATCGCTGTGGGGAGTGGCAGGCTGCTGGACACCCCACAGGTTGTGTCTCCATGCTGCCTCTGCTGCACCCTGACCTGGTGAGGAAGACATGCAGGAAGGTGAACCCCTACAGCACTCCTTGCATGGAGTATGATTTTCACCAAGGCCAGTGCTCCACTGGCTGTTTTAGATTGCTATGGGAGGAGCTCCTCAGCAGAAGGAACCTACTTCCACTACCACTGCTAGGACTGACCAAAAAGGGGTGTATGTGTGTAAATGTTTTCCCTAAATGCTCCATTTTGCTGAATAATAAGAGCCAAATTAATTTTGCTTCCAAACTTTGCTGAATTTTGTGGGTTTGCTTTCAAGAGGAAAGGGTGTGTTTGGGTGGGGTTTTGTTTAATTTTTCAATTTTTTTGAAAAGCACTATACAACCAAGTCCTGCCATTTGTGAAGTAGTTTGATGCTGAAAATAACCAATCAGCATGGATTAGTCGTGTTGAGTCACTAATGAGAAACAATGTACACCATTGTGTGTGTCTAGGCTGAGCCCAGACTGAAAGACCTTTTCAAGCCCTGGTCTCGATGACACACTCTGAAATCAGTAGATAGGCCATTTGTTTAATTAGATCTCAAGATAGCCAGTGAAGAAACCAAGAAAGACGTGCGAAGGAGCTGGCTCACAGCTACGGCAGAGCCTGGTGTCAGGATGGGGAGTAGGACAAAGTGGAGCTGTGACTGAGGACTTCTGCCTTCAAACAACTTCCCCCCTTTTCCCACTACCTCCCAGACCAGCAGCTCACAGCTTACAGCCACTTATTTTCTGAAGGGGCCACAATGTCTCTACAGACTTGAAGCTAAACCACATTTCATGCCTTCTGGTTGGGAATGCCCCTTGTCAACAATGGGTCGTTGTCACAGTCTAGACAATGCTGGTGTCATGATGAGAAACAAGTGCCTTGCTATGTGTGCCATGGTGTATCCATTGACAAAAGGCACTTGGTTTATTCCAGTAAAGCTCTCATTCAAGGGGTATTGCAGAAATGACTATTCCACATTAAAAGTAATATATATATGAGCTGTTCTGCTTTTGAAAACTTACACATTTTTTTCCTCTATTAAATTGCTTCCTGGTGATGGAAATGTCTGGGATTTAATTTTTTTTTTTTTCTTCTGCATCTACTTTCCTTTAGCTTGCACACCCCTGAGGTAATTAGTGTAGGTTAAAATTTACATAACTGACTTTGGGGTTTTGCAAATAAGAAAGATGGAAATTTATTCAAGGTGGTGAATAATTCATTTTAAAGCAAGTTTCCTGTTTTTTTAATCATGTAGAAGATGTATTACAGACTCATAGAGGTTTTCTGAATAGGACCTTAAGCACTGAATTTTTGATATATTTTTTTTTCTTAGTATAGGTAAAGAAATATTAACCATGACTCATTGCACTTTTCCTGTTCAATAAGATTTGAATAAACTTAACAAATTTATTAGGTAGATGATAGAGCTTTTTAAAAATTATCATGACACACTGTGACAAATATTTTACTAGGATACAGAAGAAATAGTTTTAAATCATATTCCCATTGCCACTTCAGAGGCAGAGATGGAAAACAGTGCAGTTCATACAGAGAAGCCTGATTCATATTTTCTTTTGAATATTCATTATTTAATTAAGATTAGGAAGATAAACAAGGGGATTGGACAGCTGTGGGAGTCTGGTAATAAAATCAATTTTTTTTAAAGAAAACTTCTTTACTGCTGGCTCAGTGTAAACCTGGAGTGGTAATGTCTGAATGTTGTTACAATGTTATGGCTACTTGATATTTTACACAAAGTGAGTTTACTAGTTCATCTTATTTCTTAACCTAAGTGCTCACCTCAAAAATAGCTTTCACAGACATCACCAAGGGCTGTGTCCAGAAGAAAAGATGTGAACCAAACACTGCTCCAACTTTCTGAACTTTAGCTTTAACTGCCTAAAACTTGAAAGCTCTTGGCATGTTTCCTGGTGACTGCAGCCTGTTGGGCTATGGGAGGGGTCACAAGGTGGCTCTGACAGTCTTGACCTGACAGCTACCAGCTCTGCTGATGGAGCAGAACTCCAGAGCAGAGCCAGCTCCCAGCCCTTCCTGGGGAGTTGGTGTAAATGGTGATTTACCAGCCTGGGGAAAGCAAATCAGTGCCAGTAGGGGTGGGAGAGAAATGGGTCCTGCTCTAGAGAGTCCTAGTAAATTTTAACCAAAAGCTGTCCAGGAGCAGGAGGGCTTGGTTCTCACCAGTGGAGGGGCAGTGGTGAAGGAAGCATTGCCCATAACACGACTGCGATATGGAAAACTAGAAGGTCTCATTTTGAGCTAGTTCAGTCATGCCACCTTTGTAATTGTTTATGTGTGATGCTTGACCTGGAGGATTTATAGCATCTATATCGTCTGAGGATAGCTGCTGGGATTGCCAACAAATCACACTGATCTTTAAGGCAACCATGCTGTCTCTGCTTTAATTTTACAGGGTTAAAAAAGTAACTTTAAAGGTTACATACACAGGCTTTTGTTGCTTTCGTCTGTCTTCACACTCTGACAGTTTTGATTTTGGAAATGGGTAGGATGCTTTGCCTTAGTCTTCAAGAGACATTTCCAAGTTTCCTTGAAAACAGCCAGAAACTTGTCCAAAAATTAAGAGATTTGGAAGAAAGGAAAGACTTTAACAGCCAGATATGGAGCCCCAATGGGGAATTTTTCTCCATTGACTGCTGTGTTGTCTCCCTACCAGAATGACTTTTTGCCTTTGAGGCTCGATGAGAGTACAAGTGGAGCATAGCTTCACACTGCTTAGATGACAGCATAGGGTACACAGCAGTGTCTTTTTCTGTATTGGTGGTGTTGTATTCATGTTTTATGTTGGTCTCAGTAACACCAGTAGAAGACCCAGACATGAGAAATGCCCTTGAATGTTCAGCAAGATCTCTGAACAGTGCAGGTCATGGGGAAGAATTTTGTTTTCATGAGTGTACAGCCATCAGCAGTTACTGTTATGAGTTTTTGCACAGAGAACACAGCCTAATAGATGCTGACGCTAGCTTCTAGATGGAAAGACTTTTTCAGCATGCTGTGCAAGAGAAGAAGAACTTCAAACCCTCCAGCTTCATGCTGGAGAGCTGCAGAACTGCTGGGGGAGACTGCTCATATGAGGACTGCTCATACTCCCACACACTGTAACCTCCAAAAATGCCAGTCCTTCTCACCAAACATTTAAAAACCTTTGTGTTGAGACAAGAAAGACAGATTTGGAGCAGATTTAAAGCAAGGCTTTAAGATGTGAGTTCCCGGCCTATGCCTAACTGCTTTGTGTGCTGTTTTGTTGTGTGTGTGCAAACACACTTGTACATACATAAACAGATGTGTGCTGACATATGACTTTGTGATTAGGTCATGTAATAATAATTATTACTGTAGGACACTACCATGTACATATATACATTGTACCAAAAGCTCTTAAAACAAGGTGAGAACTCAGTTTCTCTTGGAAATCATGCAGTAAACATGGAAAACACACAGAAAAAAAAAAAAAGAGTTATGGAAAAATAATGTAATAAAGTAATGGTGGTTAAAATTCCTTATTGCTTCTGAAAAGCTTCAACCAGAAGACCTAAGGCAAAACTTTGGAAAATTGCACATTTATGGCTTTTATTTCCATGTTATTTTTGTACACTTGGAAATAAATTCTGATTTTTCTTTCTCTTGGCATGTGGGACTCAAAGCACAAGGGAGCTTCTCAACACAAGAAACAAAAGTGGAGAGACAGGATTTATGAACTCTTTCAAAGGTATGTCAGATAAGGGCTACTTTGTAATTCCATCTAGTGTACTTTCCTTCTAAAGACCTTTCAGTTCTTTACAGATATTAATGAATAGAACTTCTCCTAAACAAAGGACTTCTGGCCTAGAAAAATTAAGCCTGTGCATTTGAAAGAGGTCTCTGTTTTGGATTACCTCTGTTTTCAGATATCCAGCTTGGACTGTAGTTTTTAAGTGCTACACACAGTGCACTTCAAAAAGTGACCAAATGGTTTCTCCCAGCATCCTTCATCCTTACCTCTGAATTAGTCTTAGAGAGTGAGGGAAATAGGAATTGGGGAAAAGTTTTTGTGATTAATGACCTTCAGATAAATACATATGTCAAAATACCTGTAAAGAAATGAACAGGCAAAGTAAATAACCCTCATGAACAGAGCAAAGGAAGCTTTGCTGTGACAGCAGATGAGCATGCTGCTAAGAGGCATAACTTCACTGAATAAATTATTGTCTTCAATCTAATATCCAGCGAAAGGAGAAAAATGGTGCAACTGGGAAAGAGATCAAATGTAGTTATTTAAATGTTTGATGTTCAGTAATGAAAACTGTTTACCTTCATAATTGTGTATTAGCAGCTAATAAAGGCAATAGATACAGTAGTTTAAAAGTAATAAAATCAACAACAAAGTGTATTTAATTTTAAATTGAATTGCAGGCAAATGGGCATCCTAATGAACCCCTGTGTCAATGCAACTCTAACCAAATTAAGTGAAATAATTTCCATCAGGAGAAGCTAAGTACAAAGTTCCAAACAACTTATCTCCTTGAGAAAAATGCTTTAACTTCTCAGATGTTTCAGATCAATGAATTAGTTAGAGCCCTTTAAGAATCATCCTTTGTTATACTTCTGTTTAGGATGGTAGACCCAGGTTGATGTGATTAAAGCTCAGGGATAAAACTTCAAAGATGATTGACCCTGTGCTTCATGTATTCACTTCTTAGCACTTGAATCTTGTGCTTATTTCTCATCTGTCCTGGCTTGAGCAAAATTTCCATGTAGTTGTTCATTGCCACTAACATCCACCTAGACCTTCCAACAGATTCAGTTATTGCTTAGGAATTTATGTGATACAATTCTACTGTAGAGGAATCTGGAAAACAGTTTAGCTATGCAGTGGTAATTTTACTGATGCAAATATGCACATATTCAAAACAAAAGAAATAGGTAATGTCTGAATAGAAACTAATTTGTTAGCAATGTCCTACAATCTTGGGTGCAGGAGCATGTGTTTCAGAAGAGGGGAATTTGAGCTGTATGTACTTAAGCAGAAAGTATGCATGAGCCTGGGATATTTAGCATGACTGCAGAGGCTCTGTTATTTTCTTAATAAAGAACCAGTAATTAAATAATTAAATAACTATGTGTTAATCTTTACAAATGTGGAGATATCTCATATAATCACCTAGCATCCAAAGGAGGAAAATGGGAATGATGGCACTGGGATAAATGTCATTGGTTTTAAGTCTTGATTCTTCCCTTTCTTCTTGTTTTTTTTGGTTTTTTTTTTAATGAACACCAAGTGGTTGCATTTTCTTTTATGGCTCAAGATTTAACTGAGTGCATTGCTTGGCAGCCTAAGACAGCCTATTCTCTCATGCCTGTCTTGTGACACCCAAGTCAACCCTGCACTGCAAGTGTACCTGATGCAGTGGGTTTTCCTTGGCTCCACGTGGCACCTCTCAGGAAGCTGCAGGGATCCTTGACTTCCTACATGGCTCTGGGTTGGCCCTGAGCCATGAACAACCTGCTCAGCCTCCACCTTCTGAGAACCACTGTGTGTTTATCTGTGCCTGTCCTGGCTCCACCTGCAAGTGTGGCTGGAGCATCACCAGCACTGGTGTGACGGACTGACCCTGGCCTCCTAAAGCACGTTGTGGAAGCAAGAGCTGACATGTTTCAGAGCCAGCAGAGCATCTACAGATGTTTTTACTTAGGATCAATAATATTTAGATGCTGATGACACTTAGGAACAGAGGAATTACTCATGGTTCTGTGCCTGTTGAAATATGGGATGAGATTGCCAAAGCATGCAGCTTTATAGTACTCATTGTAAATGACTTAGTTTTGCATTTGCTCCTGCTGTGTTCTAGGAATGAGGTTTTCTCCATAGGGTACTGTGCCTTTTGTGTATCCTGTGCACTAAGAAGGGCAGCATTGGGTTATCCAGTGTTGGGCTATTCTTGCACTACTTGCTGGTATTCTGTGTTGCTGTAGTGACCTTTCTCCAAAAACAAAAACCCAACAACCTTGAGCTGATATCATTACCCCCCAAATCACTTTAAATACGAAAGAAGTTAGCACGTGAATAACAAGGAAGGTTATGTGATTCATATACAGCTGAAAATTTGTTTATGTGCATGGAAATAATTTATATATGTAGCTCTTATCCTGTATGTACTTTGAAGATTTATAAATTATCTAAGATTTACATATAAAATGACAAGATTTTTTTTGAAAAAAAAACAACACAGCAAAAAGGTAAGATTTTTTTAAACAGAATTAAATTTTTATTTGTTCAAAGCAACTTAGGCCCCAAAGAATCAGCGTTTTCCAAAAACCTGCCCAAGTTTATTGAAGATGTCAGTCAATTCTCAAAGTGATGACAGAGGCAATGACTTCCTACTGAAATATTTTTAACCTAGAACATAAGCCCCAGTGCTAGACAGAGCTGATTACAGACAGGCAGTGAAAGCTGGGGCTCCTTATGTCTTCCTGTGGCACAGGCTGACAAATTCTGGTCTTGTTATTTTTTTTTTAATGCTGCTTTTTGAATCCTAGCTATTTCTCTGCTTTAGCACACTCTTGTTTCTCTGGGGTGCCCCGCAAGTCTTATGATATGTTCAAGGAAAACATCAAACTACTCTATTTCCAAGAGTGAGTGCTTTCTGTGTATGCATTATAGTTTGTTTCCTTTCCATTCTTCTTCCCATTCTAACACCTGCAGGGTGGGAAGTCACCTACTGAAAACAGAGGAGAGTGGAATTGAAGAAGAAATGGCAGTCAGCTTTGGTAACCTTGCAGATGTACATACTGGATTAAATGGAGCAGCAAGACCTTGTGGAAAGGTGAGATTCTCCATGAGTGCTCTTTTCCCTGATATGAACTGCCAAATCACTGGATCAATTGCATCCCATTATATTTTTTTTCTGTTTTGTTTTTTTCTCTTTTCTTAGTTTAAGAGGATAGAATTTATCAGGTTTCAAAATATGCTTTCCAGCAAAACTAACCATAAGCTTAAAGAGAATGTCTAAAGCTATTAATGATGAATCATTTGGGCATGGCAAGAGTTCTTCAAAACAGTTTGTCAGCGCTGGCCAAGCAAAGTCTTTCAGCAGGAGATGAGACAGCTATGCCACCATGCAAATGAGACAGGCTTGAAATATGATGAATCTTCTATCTCCTTTTCCTACTCGACTGACACTCGCTTTGAGGAAGGTTGTAAATGCAAGAGAGATTGTGGTATAATTCCTCAGACTGGCGTTTCTGCCCCCCAGTCACTATTCGATTATCTTCCAAATTGCTGTGTTTCAGAGAGATAAAGATTTTTTATGGCTTGCTGACTTGAAACAACCAGAAGAGCCAGAAAAGAGATGGCTAACCGGCCATGCATAGTAATTCCATTGGTAAATGACAAAATCTTTGTTTGTATGACATTTCCAAAGTTACTACAGACGATGAATCTAAAATACAAAATGTCACATTTGGCATGCAAAACTATCACAATATATTTCAGTATAAAATTCATAGAGGCGTTTAATTTAGAATGTGTTTAATAACGAAGGCTGCCTGCATCAGTAATCCTGCCTTGAGGTTTAAAAAGATTGTCTTATTTATTCATATAATGTTAATTTTTTTATATATGATTCAGAAACCAAAAATATTAAGGTTAAATCTTCATTGTTAATTAAGATTTTCTAATTAAGCTGAATATAATTGTCATTCAGATTAGTTGTTAAGTATGGTTTGTGTTGAGAAACAAAAGAAGTTTAACAAATTCAACTGTTTATTTAACTGCTTAATTTAATTCCAGAAGCTTTCTATCTATATGGAAATATGCTATCTCTTCCAAAATAAATCCAAGACAGGATTAAAGAAGAGATTATTAGCTACTGTAGGCTTAAACTGTGAGACCACTAAACCTAGTAGTCAAGGTAGCCATGTGATTCCTAAGTGTGGCATGAGTTCTGATATCCAGTTGCATTAAAAGAAGACCTAGCAGTAGTCTGTTCTCAAAATAATGCAATAAATTGATTTCTTGGGGAAAAGAGAAACAACACTGCTGATTTTAAGCACTGCATAATCAGTTATGGCAGAAACAGTTTTATCCATTCAAATCAACACTTGAGCCTAAGTGGGACATCCTGTTGTGTGCCTGACCCTGCAGATTGTCTTTGGGCAGCACCAAAATATCTTTTGATGCAGTGAGACAGACCCTACGCCATAATTGAGGCAAAGTTGGGTAAAGATCATGCCATTGTGCCTGTTCCCCTCCAAAAACCTCCACACTGGGAAGCTGTGAATACAAGGAAAACACCAGAAAAGCATTTCTGGTATGCAGCATTTATTCCATACTAAATATTCTGTAACTCAGACAACATCTTGTCAACAGCAAGTGGCAGATGTTTCCTTTTGTCTGGACTTGGAATAAAGGTGCCTGCAGGGAGTTTTTATTAAACTCTACACGTGTTGCACTTTGATTACTATTTTTAAGAGAATCTGATTATGATAATCAGAAGGTGAAAGGATAGTCTGCATGTTACACAGCACTAATAGCTTTGGCAAGGCTAATAACTAGTATGAAAACATGGCCTGCCCTGTCTTTCACTCTGTGCCTGCAGCCTGCTCATCACATTGTGTATTGTGCCTGTCTTGAAAAGCATGCTGTATTTTTGAAGGTATTGTTTTCTAGTTAATTCTGCCTCATTATTGTAGGGTAGTGTCTTCTGGTGTCATGCTTCACCAGCTCCACCTTCCCCCCAAGGATGCTGAACATTTTATTAGTAGCAGTTGTATTGGTTTTTCTTTTATCTGTCATCTCTATGACTTTTGACCTCCCTAATTGCAGATCCTTGGTAAGCAGTAGGAAATTGCAGGTTGAACAAGAAGCGTGTTGTCTGCTTTTCAGTAGTTATTTTCTGGAAGAAATTTGTCCTTGCTAATTGTATGGCTAAAGTCAGCCCAGCCCAGATCAGTAACTCTGAGCCTTCTCCCTAGGTTGACTGCTCCGAGATGCCACAGCCACTAGAAATCCACCTCAGATGCCTGAGGGGAGTCAAAGATAAGGTCCCTAAAGGCCTCTACACTCTCAAAGTTTCTGTACTCAGCTGCTTAGGTGGTGCCTTGGTGGAGTGGCCTGAACTGGAGGAGCAGCCTCAGGCCAGGACGACGCAGCCTGTTAGTCATGGTGGAAACTTCTACAACACTGAAATCTACTTTGGACAGAGTATCCAGATAGTAAGCAACACTTCATAAATATGCTGTCTTTGCTTTGAAAGTTAAAACACATCCGCCCTTTCTCCTTTAGGCTTATATATTTAATGCATTCCATCATGTTAATAATTTATTTAATAATTTAAGGTGCAATTTAGGAAGGTGAAATTTTTTTCCCCCTAGGTTAACCCTCATCACTCACTTTAAAGGTGCAAAACATACAGTACATCATATAGTGTTGTCAGCTAATTTTAAATTTTACTTTTATTCTGTCTTATCTATGCAGCTTGTCAGCTATGTAATTTGATTTCTGTAAAGTAGCTTTAGAATAATAAATGAACGAGTGGGTGTGTATAAACACATGAATGCCCAAATCCTTCTGTGAGTTTTTAGCTCCATTGACCCCCATTTGCCAAAAAAGCGGCATTTGGATTATTTTGGAAGGAGCCCAAACACTTGAGGCTCTATTCTGTCTTTTGCTACTGAGGCACACATATTTTCCTGCCTAAGCATGCTGTGCATGGCAGGATTGTTGTGTGTCAGTTGCTCACTGTTGTAGCTAATGCCTAGTGCTGGTTGGAACATTGGTCTCAGATAAACTCTCTGGCACATGAAAGCTTCTTTGCAGCTTGAAAAACAGTCTTCATCTCTCTCTCTCAGTGTGTGTGGGTTGTTTTGCTTTTTTTTTTTTTTTGTGCATGTTATGAGGCATTGGTAGAATGAGGAGTCTTTTACGTTTTTAGCCATTTATTTTCTGGTATGACCTTAGGGTGTGTTCTGTTGTGTAGATACAGAACAGACAGCCCCTATCCCAAAGAGCTTTCAGATAAAGCAACTTTTATGTGTGGCACTGATGCCTTCAGTTACTTGCAGATAGATCATGGCAGATACTGGGTTTGTTATACATAAAGTGCTGCTAAGTCACATTTTCTGCTTTTTAATTGTTTATCACCTGTAATAGATAATGAACAGTGTCTGCAAATACAGCTAATACAGTTGTCAGTGCAAAAGGAATTGCATGTATAGAGAGGGAAACTGTGAGTGGACTTTCACATGATGCTAAAATAAATCCATGCATTTGTCAGAGAAATCACTGAGCTGTGATTCCTTCCTAGGCAGGATGTACCCATTTGGGTTAGTTGCCTTGAAGGATTGTCTTGAAAGGAGAAGGTTGGGCACTAGGACTGAATGTCTAGCATGTCCTTCTTTTAGTATCACATTTCTCCTAGGTCTTTGCAGGTTTTGCACTTTAAAGCTTGATTCAAAGTTCTCTTGGAGCTTCACGAGGGACATTTAACTAACATCTTCACCAAACTTCACATTTAGTCTAGTGAACTGGGGTGCAGGAATTGGGCAACTTCCCTTAAAATACAGGAACAGGAGAAGGTGGATTCAACGACCTTCTGGTAATTCCGTATCTTCATTACTGAGTGATGTACAGCAAAAGCTTAATGCCATAATTTTAAAGAGCCCTCTCCACCGGCTCATTTTGGAGACACAGGGTATGTTGTACCCTGGATGACTCTACCTTTCTGTTCTTCCATCTTGGTAGTGGTGCACAGCCTTAAGGTATGTTTGAAAGGAAGCCCTTAGGGTGTGTGCTGAGATATGAAGTAAATTTTAGGCTTCAGATGGTTAGCATCTACCACAAGACTTAGGGTAAGTAGTGAGGTCTTTGTGGTGAGCTCCATGTGAGCATCTGGGTTTAAACAGAATCTTACACACAGCACTGCTGCTCTGGGATATATTACGGTGTGAGAAATAGAAGTGCTCACAAATGAAGAATATGCTTTTGTTTCCACTGGCCAGAATAATAATAGGAGTTCAGTGTAAACATGGTGAAAATGAAGACATGCATGCTTGATATTGAAGGAAAGCCTAATTTTAACTAATATATTAGAGAAATTGTTCCAGAACACTACATCCTTCCAAAAATAATAACCCTGTCATGTCGGCAAAGTTGGTGTCAGCGCGGGTTACCTGCTGCGTACAGAAAGTGCTGGTCATGTAAGTTAGATCTGCCTCAGGGCTAGTCTGACTTGCACACCCGACCTTTCAAAAATGTTTTTTGTTCATTAATCAATGTTCTTTGCTCCAGCTTGCCAGCCTCCCCTCCTTCCGCTCCTTCATTGTCCTCCTTTTTAGTTTGTCAACCTACCTCCCCCAGTAACCTCTGACTACATATTAGACAGAGGCTCCTAATAGCTCCAGTTGAATTTTATTTATCCTTCAGTAAGGCCAGACAGTCACACAAGTCATTTATTTTCCTTAAGTTATGCTGAAAGAAACATGTATGAATACCTTGGATTGTGGTAAAACACGATTGCTGTTTCAAATGTCTTTTTTTACAATTTTACGCATAGCAATGAACTGCATGATCTGAAGGGGGCTTCTTTTAGATTCAGCATTTCTAGGATATTTTCATGTATTTAATTTATGCAAGTGGGCTTTAGGCTTTGGTAGATTAAGTCTGTATGGTTTAGGCAAAGTGAGAACTATTCTGAAGTTTCACCTACATTTTAACACAAACTCAGTGTGAATTTGAGATTAAAAAATTGTGGTATAGGTTAACTGGTGGTGAAAAAGCTTTGTTCCTAAAATCCCGATATAGTTTTGCACTGCCAGGTTTTTCTCAGATATGGAATGTAAGCTGAGTAAGGAGAGGATAGGAAAGGAGGTGAGATGATGCTTACTATGCATAGTTGTTGTTATGCAACTAGGTTGTCCTTGGCAGCACCTGTAGAGATGTGACTGCATCATCTTTACACTAGAACAAGGATTTTACAAGTACAGCTTCCTTATTGCTGTCTCATGGTAGCTAAGATCCTACTATAGATATGAACTAAGCAGTCAGTAAATATTTTTTGATCACGATGTATTTAAAGCAGCGTTTAACTCCACAGGATTATGTCCAGTGTTAGCAAGTCCAGATCATATTTTTCACCATAACAATGGCTTGAAGAGCATAAATGAGTTGCAGTATGCAAAAGTTTAGTTTCACTCAGAAATAGAAAGTGCTTGGGTGTGTTTTTTTTCTTTTTTTCTTTTTTTTTTTCTTTTTTGTTCCTGCCTGGCTTTTCTTAAGTTCAGTAGACATTAAAATAATTGTATGAAACAATTACAGCAACAAGAACAAATCTTCACTTCCAGTCTTCAACCAAAATGTTCATTGGTTTCAATGGAATAAAAGCTGGAGTGTTCAATCATCAGGACCAAAATATTTTGTTAAAAATTGCCATGTTTGCCTATAGGTAAACATATTCCTTAGGGAATATGTTCCTATTTCAAGTATTTGCAATTTCTGAAACACCTTTCTAGAAAAAAATATTGCCTATTAAGAGGAATTTTTATTCAGAATGGGAAATTCAGATAGGAAATTTTCAGCTATTGTGAAGGGCACTACAAGCCAATGACGTTGCCTGTAAGTGACATTTAAAAAACATTCATTATGCTGTCCAGTCACCTGGGAAGTCAGTCCAGCGCTGCTGAACAGAAACAGGGACAATTGTGTCAGGGCTGATCTCCCCAAACTGGTTTTTAACCCCGGTCTCACTGCATCCATTTATCATCAATCCTTTTTCTGTGAGAGCCTTTCAAAACTGGTCCTTCAGCAAAAGAGGTGTGAGCTCCACAAGTGTGGAAGCGCTGGTGCTCCACACATTTTCCCCAACTTAGCTGGAACTTGGGACAGTACTGAATCTGTTCATATGCATGAAAAGATACCACTGCTGACAGAACAGTTCACAGAACTTGGGGATTTTTAAAGAGTATATCAACTGGTTAATATTTATGTATCAGCGTGGCGAGGTACTAGCAATATTATAACAGTAGCTGGGTACCATTTTGTTTTACTTGAGGGAAATTCAATATGAATAAAACAGCAACTTTTCAAACATGACATTTAATCCACTCATGTAAATCATACCAGGAGATCTATTATTCATTATTAAAAGGGCACCATATTTTTATTATACTGAAAATGAAACACAAATGCTGTGAAAAATTTAGTGCCTTTTCCTGAAGTTTCAGGACACTTATCATGCAGTCATCTAGCAGGGGCTGACACTCATTTTAAAATATAGCTACAAAATTAATAAATTTGAACTCTTTTGCTTGGAACAAGAGGATGTTCTATTTCACTGAATGAAGGATTTATTATTTATTTAAGCCTTCCTAAATACTTCAGATGGCAAAGTACTTTGATAATGTTCACATTTGGAGTCAGATATGTAACGAATAAAGTTCATATCTTTGTTGTTATTAGTCATTTCCAGCCTTTTCTTCCCTGAAGTGCATTTTGAAAACTACATATATCAGAAACTGATTAACATGACCTAAGGTATTAATTCTTAAAATATGATGAAACAAACAGTTTCAAGGACATTATTTTCTGTATGTCAGCAGCTGTCTAAGGAATGTGATGCTTTTAATAATTACAAAACAAGGTATCATTAGGAAAAGTAGACCACAAACTTCCCTCTCCCCACTCCTCCTCCCCTCTTGGTTTATTTAATTTTTGAGTGGAATTCTGGCATAAGCGAAAAACATCTAGCTTTAGGACACTTTATAGGACATAACATAAGAATTTGATACAATATGAAAAAAAGATAGTTCTTGGCAGTGCCAGAGGACTTTCAAAATGAGAGCCACTTAAATTTTCTCTGGATGCAATTATTTGTAGTTGTGATGAAAAGGTGCTACATGAACCTTTCGGTAAATCCAAGAACTAAGCTTATGCAGACACTTGTATTTATTTGAAGACTGCATTTCTGATGTTTTTTTCACAGAGAAGGAACTAATACTTTTTACTGCTTTTATTTTATCTGAGTTTGTTTGGGTGTCTGGTCTTTGCCATTTGCTAGATATCTCTGCAACAACTCCTCAAAATGCACATTCTCAGAACAATTCTTACAAACTAGAATCTATTGTGTCTACTTTATTCAGCACTGTGCAGTTCATTTGCATATCAAAAAGGTTATTATTTATCTCAAGTTTTGTTTTTTCGTGATTAATTTGAGTTACTTTTCACATATTATCTGGTCATTGTGCTCCTGTGGAGGTTGTTCTTTGGAAACACCTGCTGGAATGCAGTTTGGATGCTGGATCACCTTAAAGCAATGCATGCTGCCCAAAAACCTCAGAAATGTGACCTATGTTATAATGCCCCATATCTGAACTAGAGGAAAGTATGTAGCCTGCTTTAGTAAATCTACCAGACATATGTTAAACATCAAAAGTGTCTGGGGACAGCATTTTATTTTGGACCACTCCATGGTTTATCCCCTAGTTAATTGGAAATCATATCTGTAAGAGAGCTTGACATGAGCCATAGGATACAATAGTTGTAAAATTCATATATTATCTAGGGCAATAAGCAGGAAGGCAGAATCAACCTCTACCTTTTTCCTTAGCTCAAAGTGAATCCCAAACAACAGAGAACACCAAGAACAAAATATGCCAGCCCCAGGAATGAATTCTGTGATTGGAAAAAAAAAAAAGAGCATCTCCATGACTCACCAGAGCTGGCAGTCTGGAACTGTGAAAAGGGACCTAAACTTTTGGTCCAGATTTGCAAGTCATAGGAGCCAGAAAAACACCCTCAGAAAATGATTTTATTTTTTTACCTTAACATACCTGGTATTAAAGCATTTCACATTTTAAATAATTATCTGTGAGCAGGGTACTTGCAAAGAGTACAAATTTTTAAGCAGAGCACAAGGAAAAGTTATTTTGTTCTCAGAGCTTGGTCATCCTCTCCTCTTGTGGAAAGAGAGCAGAGCCTGACCAAGTCTGGACTACCCAGGAAATGCTGAAGGAGCATAAACTCTGGATTGTCACTGCTTCCCTTTCAAGGTGAGTGTTGGAGCATCCCTGGCTGGACTGAAGCCTATGGTTGAACAGGTTGCTACCTGAGGGGTGATGAGGAATCCAGAACAGCATGAGGGAAGAGACATGAGATGGAGCAGCTGCTGGACCAAGAAAGAGAGGAAATGAGAGCTGCCTGCTCCTCCTCTGGAGCCTGGGGCAGGCAGAGCAGCACTGCTGCGTGACTCAGCCCTGCATGCCGAACGAGCCACGTCTTCGTGAGACTCCTTGGCTCCCAGTGGTTTCTGGGCAAAGTACGTGTCCTCTTGACACAAAAGAAATAAACTCTGCTGTATCGTGTCTGTAGCCCACTTTGTCCTGGGAAACTCATGCTCTGACCGTGCTGAAATCGGTTTCAGGGATAAATAAGTGAAATGGGAGTGTCAAGAGGATGAACTGGGGTTCCTGCTTTCCTCTCTCAAAGACAGTTTCTCCCTCACAAGATGAGGTCAGAATCCACCCAGGCCAGTATATCACCAGAAGCACTCGGGGAGGCAAGAGCTGGATGTACCATACATTACTACTCCCTGCCAGTCCAAGAGCAGAAAAAATTAGCAGCAGATGTGCCAGGACAATTAGCAACAGATGCAGAGGCTAAAGCTCACAGAATGCAAACATTATTCCTCTATATTAGGGAAGATAAAAGGCCAGATTCTGGTCCTCTGGTGTAAGGTACTTGTGCATTAGATGCTGCTGGAGCTTACTATGGGCTGAGTTATCACTCCTAGAGGAGAGGCAGGCAATGGGGAACTGTCACTGCTGTGGTGATGTGGGAGAGGGCAGGTGTTTGCTTTGGGGCACTTGTAGCTCTAGGAAGACACTGGGGTGATTTGGTGCAGCATGCCAGGAGGAACCCTGCTCTCTGCCACCACTGAAAGCAGCGAATAAACTGCCTGCTTACAAATATTGCTGTCCTGTGCTTCTGGCAGATCATGAGCCTGAGCTTGTGTGCTGTGGTCCAACAGCTTCTGGTCCATAGTCTACTGCTGTCAGGGAAGCTAGGTGCCAGGGAAGATGGCTGAAGGATTAAGGAGATCTGCAAGCTGCAGAGAGGAGTCAGGGAGTCATTTCACCTGTGCTAGGCTTGAAAGGCTTATTCTCTTAGAGAACAGGGAAAAAAAAAATGTGGGGAAAGCTATTCCAGAGCATTCTGGTGATAGACAGGGACTTTTGGAAAAACCCTAATGACATGATATTTTATTTTTACTTCAGTCCATGTTTCTATTTCCTCCCCTCTGGCCTTTTATAAATTTCAGAGTTACACAAACCCTTCCTAAGAATGCCCTTCTCTCTGCCTGTATGCTGGTCTTGCTCATAAAGAGGGAGAGCTAGAAATCTGGTTGTGAAAGCTCCCCTTTAATTGGGCAATGACAGCCTCATCTCCAGCTCTATTCATTTGACATAGTAAAATGATTTTTATTTGTTAGTGATGGGAACTATTTCCTACTTAAAAGGTTTTCTACCTGTTTTTTTACACCAGTGACATTCATGAGCTGCAGTTGTCATAGTCAGAAATGATGGATTGTTAGTTTATTTGGCATTTTTCAAGATTCTTCTCTATAATAAGTAAATATTGAATTTCCTTTGCATATTTTAATTCACCTTAATCTGTTTGAGTTGTACTGGTCAAATTTTTGTGTGAATTAAGTAGTGTGACTTTTGTCCATTTTTTTTCTTAAACTGAAAACATTTGAAGGTGCACAGGAAAGAAGAAAAAGTCTATTTCTTCTCTGACAAGGTTAAAGCCCAAGAGTAAGTCAGACAAAAACCCCCAAAAGCTCACTCTGGATATGTTTACTGAAATATTCAAATAGATTTAATTCTCTCTATGTAGTGAAACTCTGGTGGCATATGGGGAAGTAAGATATATTACAATAAAAGTGATATAAAACAGTTGAATTCAGAAATAGTGGCAGGAGATAATTTTGGTTCATTATGATTTAATTCAATTAAATGCAGCACTGTTAACTGCAGACTAAGAAGTATTAGTTGTGCCTGTGCAGGCACACACAAGCACTATTTATTCTCTGCTGCATCTCTTTTTGCAGAAGGAATGACACCAGTAAAAAGGGGGTACTCAATGCTTTCATAGCGCTGTAAAACTCTCTATACCTCACAGACCTCAGTGGAAATTTGACCTGAGCAAGGAGAAACATTGAGGGAAGGTGTTGGAGAGTAGACCCATGAAAACCCAGGAAGCTGTCCTTGGGTAGTATATGCTCTTTCAAGGTCAACAGTGTTGATGCAGGCATGCGGATTAACTTATCAGATAGTGTCTCAAATGAGGTTGCCACCAGCAGGGAAAATATAACTGCTGATTTCACTTTTTTTTCTTCAGAAACAAACAGTCTGTCAGAACAAACTGCTCAGTTTGAACTGCCTGTGCCTTGTCTATCCCAGGCACTGCTCTCAGTATCTCGAAGGGGTAAAGTTACTGATCCCCATCCTCCTCCTCCGCTTACCTGAGCTGTTCCCTGCTCTGCACCTGAGCACAAGAGCTCAAACCCACAGAGGTACGCAGGCATTCAAGGACCGTGGATTTCAATCTGAGCTCTCTGGCTAAATGCCTTTGTGCATCCATGCCTAAGGGCCATGCTGGCTGTGCCCCAAATCCCAGCTCAGGCTCACAGCCTAGGAGGAGGCTGATGAAGGGCAGGTGGCACAGGACCGAGCTGTCTCCTCTCTCCCAGGGCTTTCTGACCCTGTGGGTATGGGACAGTGAACTGTGACAGTGTGCTTGTTGTAGCAATGGGAAAAGGTTTAGCATGGACCTAAAAGCACCTGCAGGAATGCTTGGCATGATGGCATAGAGTAACAGGTAGAAGCTTGGCTGGGATTTTTGTATGGATTCAACAGAAAGAGATTTCTTACTTGTCAAGTATGTTTTATTTGGCTGTGTAAGCTGTGTGGCCCTGTTCTATCCAGGTCAGGCAGCCAGTGTTCATGCTTAAGGACTCCCTGCAGTCTTTACAGCCTCAGACCCTGTAGCAGATGGGTGTATTACAAAGTCCTTGTTTATGTTTTGTGATTATGTGATTCTATCATGGCATGGGTTAAACACTAGCTCCTGTAACTTTGAACACACAGATGCTTCCAGTCCCAAAGAGTCAGTCTGCAGTCTTGGTCCAGGATAAGAGATTGCAGTAGAAGAAGAGTAACTGTGAACTAAAAACAAAGAAATAAAATTTTAATTGTGACAGTGATTACCCTTACACCAGCTGCTTGACCACTGTTGGTTTATATGCAAGCTAGCAGAAGGGTATATACTCTTGAATTATTCTTGAGGGTCAGCCTGGGAAACAAGAGAGAAACTGAAAAGGGGGCTGTGATACAGCAGTGATTTCATCTGCAAATGCTTTGGGATCATTCTGTATTGCAGGTACCTGTCTTTGATCACAGCCTTGTAACCATCACCTTTAATTTGTAGCACAGAGGTTGCTATCTAGCACCCAGCTAGCCAAATGAAATGTATGGCTTGATTAAGGATCTCTTTTGTCAGTAATTTGTGCCTAATGTTTTTAGCTTTCCCACGGGCTGTTACAGAAAATGGTAAATCTGGTTTAAATGAAACCTGATACTGTTAATGGTTTAATAGCAGCTGCCACAGGGTTATGGCATTTTTCAACAGATGCTTCTGTTTCATTTTAAGCCTACACTAAGACTTAGAATATATTTACATAATTAATATAAAGTACACGTACATAATGACAATATTTATAATTTTAAAGATTTCCTTAAATGACTTTGCTGTTATCTAATCACAATATAAAACTTGAATAAGAAAGGCATATTATTAAAAATAATAATTTATATTAACCTCTTCAAAAAAAGTTGTAGAATGAAGCACAACAGTGAACACTTGTCATCTCCTAACATGGCAGTTATTGGTGTAGGCAAATCCCTTGCTGCTTTAGAAAAAGAGACAAAAAGCCTGCCTGCACCTGAGTTATGCTTGTTATCTTACCTACTGTTCAGTCAGGAGTATAAAAGAAGTGATGCTTGTATTCAAATACATCAAGAAAGAGCTGTGTCGAGGTGTGTACTTACATACAGAAATATTTGAAGCACTAAAGATTGGTGGATGATTATTGGGTGCACAATGTCATCTGATGGAGGAAAACCCTGCTAATATAAGAAGACTTTGGCATTTTAGGCTGTTCATAGTGGGTGATTGGTTTGAATGGATTTCTTCTGTTTGAAGGTCTTATTCTTGACTTCCAAGAAGTACTGAGGGTATATCCTAGAGGATATTCAGAATGAGAGGATGCTCCCGAGTATTGTGGCCTTGTGTAAATATGTGTCTGTTCACAGTGAGAAGGAGAAAAGGCTCCTCTTTCTCTGCCTTGGCTGGAAGGCAAGGTAACCTTGAGCACGCAAGTGTACCAAGGTATTTGCTGCTATGAACTGTGAGGACTGAAATGGGAACAACAAAATATGAAAAATATGCAAATAACAGAAAATTGTGTCTATTAAAGGAGCATCCAAGATTGTTTATTTAAGAGATTAGGCAGTCACAGTTCTCTCAGTAGAATGTGTAGGAGCAGTGGTGAAGCAGATGTTTCGCTGTGTGGGAGGTGTAGCTGATGTATTTTCTCCCCTTGTCCCCAGGGTGACTACCCTTCATAGCTGTTAGCCTGGGTATGATGGTAGTCATCCTCTGTGTTCTTGCTTTTGTGTGGGTTTTGCTTTATTTGTCCTTTTGAATGTATTAGAATTGTTCAACAGGACCTGGGTCAGTGCCCACCTAAATTAAAGAAAACAGTTAAAAATGTGGCATAGGACCAGATTTCCTTCTCTTTGTGTTTACCCTTCTTTCTTCTGTACCCAACAAAATCTTACAGAGGGATTTACATAAGTTCATTACTTCAGGGTGTTTCTTCACCACTAGAGTTCAAATCTTTGCCATGGGAACACAACTGCTCCAGGCCCCAAGGCATTGGTAACCCTCTTCCACACCTCCAAGCTGCTCAGAAGAATGTCTATACCTATCTTATGAAAAGTGTAAACAGTGTTTGCCAGTTCTCTCTGAGAACTTTTTACCTCAATATCCTTTTAAACCCTACACTGAGGTTCTTTTCACTAAGAGATTTAATTTAAAGGAAGAAGGTTATTAAGTACCAACATCATTCCCACGACTGGGTGGAGAAGAGTTTGTGACACAGTGAGGAGCAAGTTTGCAAGTGTTCTTATCAGGTGTTTGGATGAAATTTTCAAAGCTGCTGCAAGATGAATCCAGTAGTGAATCTCAGTAAAGCCTCATAGGGACATCTCAGATTTCCAAGTTGGTTCATTACTCTGTCTTAAAGATTTCTAGTGGCATGTTTTTCCACCACTGGTAAATAACAACAGGAAATGAATGTTTTCTGAAAGCCAAGGGGAAAAAAAAGAAATCATAAAATAACCACACAAGAAAAAGCACAACATTTTTTGTTGGAGTGGAAAATTGTTCAAATATATGGTTTTGGGGAAGAGTTGTTAATTGTTTTAGTGTGCAAAATTGGACCAAAAGTATGAAGTCTGTAGAGCTTTCTATGATAAAATCAATTCCCTTGTGATGTTTTTGTAACAAATGAATCTTTTGTCCTCCTTTGCTAGGTTCTACCACATAGAAAAGCTGTGAAACCAGGCATGGTACTCCTCTTTGAACTCTTCCTTCTTCGTGGCACCTATACCTGGATTGATCGAGAAGTGGGATGGGGAGCTTTTCCCCTATGTGATAACAATTTTAATACTCTGGAAGGAAAATTTAAATGTCCCTTCCTCAGAGGCCATTATGACTCCAAAATTGACCGATTCAAAAAAATTGAAAATTTTATTTCTCAGGACTTGGATCATTGGTTATGCAATCTCTACTTTCAGGTTTGTATTTCAAAAATTATTTAGTTTTCTCTACATTTTTATTTTTGATTCTGAAGCTGGATTCTGAATTGACTCTCCCATTTACTGGGATGTCTGATTTAATCAATAATCATGGGGAAGAGATACATGGGAAAATTATGTGGGAGAAAACTACAGTAAACGGAGTACAAAGATGCAGGAACTTCCTAAAATTCTTATAACAACACCTTGGACAGCTAGGCTTCACAAACTGTGTACAACAAGAATGTTCTGGCTTTGTGGAATCCCAAACTACTTTTTTTTTTTTCCTCTTTTTTTTTCCCTCTTCTTCATAGATAATTAAACTACCGCAGGATTCAGATAAGCAAAATAAGTGTGGCATGCATGTTCATCTGCCTCCCGAACTTCTCACGTGTTCAAGCACTGCTGAAAGGAATGGTGTCTCAGGAAAGGTTGCACAGTCTGGACCACAAGGTGATGGATTGAAACTTTGGTGGTTGCATTCAGGTTTTCACTGGATCAACCCATAGTTTCATTCCAATGTTGACTTATGATTATTGTTGTTAAGCTAGATTTTCTTCATTCAGATACGGGCCCGACATGTGTTATAGCAGAAATACTTATTATTAAGGTGGTTTAACTTTGTTTTCAGGTGTGAGCAATTCAAACCAGCCTCATTGCTGAGGATGGAATGTCCATGTTGGCCTATGCTTAAGGTTGAATAATATTTGGAATGTCACAGCAGTAACAGGTCAGGTGTTTATGGCACCAAGCTCACAGGAAGAGAAAAAAAAAAGATACTTTTTGGTGTACTTCTGGAAGAACTTTAGCACCTCTCTACAACAAGGACTACAACAAGGACTTCAGATTTGGCAGGGAGATAGCTCTGGCATCAGAAGCATGCCTTATGCTTACTCCTCTGAAATTCTCTTAAGATTCAATCAAGTGATAACCCATAGGAAGGACAATTATCGTTTGCTTGTGTACAGCAGACCTCCCCAGAAGGTTTCTCAAAAAATTGCTGAATGTTCCTTTTAGACTGATCCTCTCTGGCTTCTGTGAACCTTCTGATGGAGCTACACAACTGGCCATATTGCAATGGAGTCACAAATTGCTCCTCTACTGGTAGAAATCCAGTGATGAGAAGAATGGCAGGATGCTGTCGTTCTTTTCTTTTTTCAGCATGTGGGATCAGACTGAACAAAACAGCCATGAACAAAAATAATTCATTTTTGCTATACAGATATTTCTGTACTCTTGTTTAATGGACTGGAGCATTCAGCCAACCCATAGATTGTAGTCTATGTGTGAATATTATGTGCAGATCTGAAACAGAGAATTAGTTCTTCAGGACAGAGGTTCCTTAGGCATTTGAGAAAAGCAGTAGTGATGCACTGCAGATAGCACAGGAGGAGAAAGGAGAGGCTATGGAAAGGAAAGAAAGAGAACACATAAGCAATAATCATTTGGCATGGTAAATGGGCAGCTCAGGTTAGAAGTATAACTTGAAAAGAGTCCAGGAGAAGTATTTTTCAGACAGTTAGGGGTGATTTAAGAGATAAAGAAAATGAGGTTTGCCCTGAGATGCTTTTAGGCTAAGCAGCAACTGCACTGTGATCAAAAGGCTTTTATATAACCACACTGATAAGAGAAGCATGGAGGTGTAAACATACACTATACTGAGGATTAAGGTCTTTTTTGTTCTCATATATCTTCTACATATCTGCTAAGTTGCTTTGAGGTGCAGCAAACCATGAATAGCGGATCCAAAAGGTAGAATTGAAGGCAACTCTTATCAGCAGTGAAGAATTATGGACAAACTCTTAGTGGATCAAACTTGTTTGGTCCTACCATCAATCTTCACATGCATTTGGAAATGCACATATAGGGTGCAGCTAAATAGGTCATGCTTTCTGGAAACACTTGGAAAAACTTGTGATGCTCAGTTTGAAAATTCAAGAAAGACATGCTTTTAAGAACTGAAAAAGAGCATTAGTGTATGTCCTATTTTACATATAGACCTCTCAAATTTGCCAATAAGTCAGTCATGGAAGATCTGTAATTTAACTGCCAAACAGATTTGCACAAACAAAATTTTTAAGAGTAATTTTTGATATTGCTTATATTTATTTATTTTTCTTTAAAGATATTATTAGCTGCCAATATCCCCCATGGGTTTGTTTTTTAATGTATCTATGCAGTGCTACAGTATGCTGTTTCTGCTGGTGATATGTTGCTAAGAGATTTAATAATGGGTAAACAAACACAACATGTGGTAATCCATTTCAAATTAAAAGTTTATTAAATGCTAGCTTGATGACTTTCTGGCTATTTACAATTAAAGGAACAAACCTTAGAGAACTGGAGATCACGTGGTGAAAATCACAACTTCAACATTTGCAACAGAAAAATGTGTTTATGATCTATGGCAAGCTGTCGCACATTGATATGCCCTATAAATACAATATTATATCTGTTAAACCACCAAAAACTGGGGTGGGGAGGGGAAAGCTCTGTTAGAGTGACATTAAGGTTGAGACACAAACCAGAGAAAGCAAGAACAGTCTAAATGAAGACGGGTGCCCTGTAACTCACTCTACTGCAGTAGTCTAAATAGTGAGTGATCTTATATATCAATACCATATGTGGTACTGCAACATATAAGCGAAATAAAGCAGTTTAGAAGATGGTGTTTTAGCCTTCACTTCAAGTTTGTCTTGGTTTTGGAAGTTTAAAACAGAACCTTCATATTATTTCCATTAACTCCAGTCTACATTATTCTTTTAAGCCACTGCTCTGTGTAGGGCTAGGTAAAGCCATTTCCCACTGCACAGGCTCTTTGGTCTAGAGCACAGTGCAGGGAAATGCAACATAATGCCTCCCATTCTACCTCCTTTGCAGATCACAGATGCACATTATCAGATCTGGCATGTCTCTTTGTCCAAACCATGTCTTCTCTCCATTCTTTTGAAGTGGTATTCTCTAAGAGGTTCATGGCAGAAGACAGCTTCTGCATTTGCCACCACCATCCTTTGCTCTTCTTGGAAAATATTCTGCTGTTGATCTGTTGCCCCTTACAGGATCAGCAGTCCATGTCAGAGAATAAATGACAATTTCTGAGTAGAATTCATTATCTACTGTTGTGTGAAAGGTGGCAACAGCTCTAACAGAAGGAGCTTAGGTAAGAAAATTTAATGCAAGTACCAGGAATGTTGCCTTGGTAGGCATGGATCTAAGTAACAAGGGCTTCTAAAATGCATGAAAACTTCAAAACTGTGAGGTTCCATATAGACACAAAACATACAAGTCCATCAAGAAAGCATTCTCACAGTGAAATCTAGCAAGGCCCCTTTTGACTTCAGCATCCACAGGAAGAGGGGATTCACATGTGCAAAATGTCAGCGTAACAGTATTTTTTGGATTGACAGCCTTTTCATCCTCATAAAAGTGGATGGACATTACTCATATTCATGAGTTCTACAGCTCAAACACTTTAAGGTCAGACACAGGCTCATTTGGAATATGTTGTTCCATATTTGTTGGGAACCTTCATCCAAATGCTTGCTTTTGCAGCTGTGCTGTTGATCTGACTTGACAACAAACACCAATTTGTGCCCATCTGACCTTGTGATCAGATAAAAAAAGCAAGTGGAAAGCTAGGGATGATTTTATCCACTATAGTTTCTAGAACCAAAGGAAAACCTTTCTCATCCCCATTCATGCCACTTTAAGGTTGGGCATTTTGAAGTCCTGAAGCTATGGTTAGCATTGTACCAGCGTATACTGACGTGCACTCAAGACCTAAAAAGGGTGCTTTTAAGGTAGAAGGTGGAACAGTCACCCAGCATTAGGACACTGAAGCAGTATTTTTTTTAGTGTTAAGTTTTGTGTATTTTTGGTGAACCTATAGAGTCATGAACGATTGTGCATTTTTTTTTTTTTTAAGCAATAATTATCCCAAGCAGGGAGTGTGAAATCAAGAAAGGAGTTTTACTTAGCCTGACTATTCTGGGAGAGAGGTATTATCAGACAAGATTTTGAGGGAAAATGAAGTTTGGTCCCAGCAGCAGGATGATCTTGCTGTAACAGAGCTGTGTCACAATAGTACGAATACACTGCTCCCAGTGTCTGGGCTAGCAGAAATATTTGTTGCTATTGCTTTGCTAGGTAGATTTGTCACGTAAAAAGACTTCCACTACCTCAGCTATTTTTGGACTAAACACCTACATAAAGGTTTTCTGAGCCTAAAATCTCCTTTCCAGAACGTCTGCTTGTCCCTTATAACCCCCTGCTCTACTATGGGGGAAAAAGAAAAAAAAAAAAAAATAAATGCAGCTGTTTGAGAATGGTTTTAAGGAGAGTAATTCTTTTTTACAATGAACAAATATCTCATTTTCCCCTTGCACATAATTTTTTCCTTCCCCTTACAAGGTTTGCTTTCTAACGGCAGTGCATGTGGCTCCTGTGCCCTATGCATCAACCAGAAGAAAAGTCAGAACCACAGAAATCTCTTTAGTTCGCAGACTATGAGCTTATAACAGAAATAAATATTATACAGAGAGATAATTTTCGGGTGTACAATTTTTCTGTAAAATTTAGAGTACTTTTTGGTCTGTCTTCTGTCTGTCTGTCTGCCTGGCTGTTAATAATAAGGTTGGTTTGTGCCACTTGGCTTCAGCAGTCCTTGAAACTCGCCAGGGTTTTAAAGCTTGAAACAGTTGTGCAGGTCTTTAATTGTAAATTAGTTTTGACAGGACTGCTAAGACAAAGGCCTGGCCCATCCCATCGTGATGCTAGCCGACAACCCCTTACTGCTCCTGGAGCAAGGAAACATGTGGAAGGAATTGTTCTTTTACATTTCACAGCTTGTCATTTCCTCTGCAGGGCAACCTCTGACCTCCCCGAAAGATCCTGACACCCATAAGGGAAGTATTCCCACTGTTGTAAAGGAAGTGGAAAAACAGTTTAATGCCGTGAAAGGAGGAGAAGCGTGTGTGTCAGAAGAAGCTGTGAGGAAAAGAGAAGAGCTTAAAATGCTTCCAGCAGGTTAGGACTTTTATTGGGCTACTTAATTTACTGAAAGTATGCAAGTAGATCTGCTTGGCATGTGTGTAAATACCCCCATTTGCCTTCCCCTTCACCCTGTGATATCATCTCATCATTATTTCACTGGGCAAAGAAAGTGATGGAAGAGTTTAAATCAATTGTTAGGGATCAAAAGCAGCTTAGGCAAAAAGGTACAGAAGCAGTAGACTCCCCTGTCTAAAATATATTTGTAGGCCAAATGTGTTAGTAATTACAAGGTGTGTGTGCAGTGCACTGACAACATTAGATTATGGCTGGTGTTTCCGTGACATTTTTACATCCTTTCATTTTATTTGGTCATTTATATCCATGGATCACAACATGTTGCTCTTAGGTGCTTGGGAAGTACTTTTTCTTCCTGCAGCACATTAATAGCAATATCCTTCGTTAATTGTGCTGAGCTAAATTGCATAAAAGGGCCTGTCTGTGTTTACATCATGTAAAATTTGCTTCTGGGGCATGGGATTTCATCCAAATGCCAAGCCTTGCAAGTTGCTATGGTGGGGGTTTATTTTTCTTGATTTTGTTTTATTTGTTTCTTTGTTTGTATTGGGTTTTTTGAGATTTTTTTTGTTAGTTAGTTTTTTGTTTTGTTTCAAGTCCTAGGTAAAAAGTAAATACTTATATTGAGTAATATAACCTCTAGGTCCTCTCCTAAACTCAAGGACTGCCATGATGGCCAGAGGCAGACTTACCATGGGGCAGGGATTTGAAGGTACCAAGGATATGGATATCTATTCTCACTTCATAGCCCTGGCTAGTGCATAGAGATGGAAGTGTAAGTGGGTATGAATTAATCACACCTTTTGAAGGGAGAAGGTGACTTTCCTTCTGTACCAGGAAGCTGTAACATTTCATGGTTAGACACTGACCTGTGATATATTAGGTAAGAGAGGGCTACCTGAGGTCTGACAGCTACCTCTTACCTGTGTAAGCAGTAGCTTGTTGTCTTCTTCAAGTCTGTGGGCTCCCTGAAATGATGCAGCAGAATTTTGGATGAATGTCAGTTTGAAGCCAATGCCAGATTCTCTTTCACAGCAAGCCATGAAATGTCATTCAAAATTAATTTTTTTGCAGCCATCCTTCTCTGTTGACTGTCCAGGAAGGCTAGAACTATGCATCTGCTATTATAGCTGCATGTGCTGAATATCTCATGTTAAGGGGGCAGAAACAGAGGTAGGAACTAGTCTGGCATTGCCAAGTCTGGACTCATAAATGCTGGATATTGATATTGAACATCACAGATGCGTGAGAATAATATGGTGCCATTTTTTGTTAAAAGGGTGTTTGTGACAAAATATTAAGCATATTACAGAAAAAATAAAAATTTTCAGTCTTGCAAGGGTTCTCATTAGATGCTCTGATAAGATCAACACCTAACATGTCTTTTCTAGATATTGATTCTTCTAAGAACATAAACAGAGCCCAAGTGCAGAAAATTTGTTCAACTTCTACTTTACTAGAATCTACTTTGAAACTTATTTTGTTCATTTTCCCAGCATGAGTTGTGCAAAGCAGCTTAAAATACTCAAAATTGTAAAATTATAAGTAACCTACATGAACAAAAGCATTTTAAAATAACGTTTAGTAGTGTTTGACATTGGCTTTTGTCTGCTTCTAATTTTATTTTCTGATTTATTTTCCTTGCCAATATTTGGATGTTTCCATCTTTAGAGCGTGTCTCAAAACCCAATTATCAGTTGTGCACGTATTCCTTCTCCCCTCTTGCCATCACTAATGTTTATCTAGATCTAAGATCTAGCATGTTGAATTTTTATTCAAAATATTTGTGTGGAGTTTGGCAGAGACCCAGTGGCAAACACAGCATTTTAGAACTCACACTTTCAGTTCAAGACAGCCTCTCACAAATACCTTAAACCATGCAGTTACAGAAGTGTCCTGATTTGGAAAGGTGCTGAATTACCACAATATTTAATAAAGCAAGGTTCAAAGGGCATTATTTTGCATCATCATCAGATTTGACTAGATATATTTAAGAGAGAATACTATAATTGACTGAGGACTAAATATATATATATAAATTAAAAACAATAATAATAATTCTGAGTTTACCTGAACTACAAGCAGATCTCCAAAATATCTATGGACTTTGAATTAGGTGAAAAAAGTTTTTGCTTATCTTTATTCATGAGACAACAGAAATTTTCCTTGATGAGCTCAGTTTCTGGTACTTCATCTATTGCATATTATATTAATGAAAAACGTGTTTCAAAAGTCACATCACTAAAGCATAGATATTCTGTGATGGAACACTGTCAATAATGTCACCACTAAACTCATTATATGCACTCAGAATGATGGAGAGAAAAAAATCTTCATTTTGAAATCCCCAGATGCTTTTTGCAGGATGACATCTAAACTAGGATTTATACTGCACCTGATGTTTAATTTGAAGCTTCAACAGTGCCTGCATTTTTTCCTCCACCCATGCTCATCCTTATGCCCATTTCCCTCACATGAAGCCAAATTTCTTTTTTCAAAACCCCTAGTTATGCATGTACCACAAGTGAAAACCCTGGGAACACATGAAATATTTGTCACAAATATTGTAAGTCAAACTGTTGCAAGCAACTGGCATTCTTCTCATTTTTGGGGTTTGACAGAACCTCTGTGATTCCTTCAGCTCTCTACTCTATTTTATCACCTTTCAAGGGCATACTCAGGATAAAGTGTTAGCTCCTATTTTCAGATCTTCTACCTCAGAAGGTATCTTTTGCTTGATGTCCATCTTCTGAAACAAACTGGAGTGTTGAAAATAAGATGTTCAATATTGTTCATATTAAAGATTTCAAATTCAACACTCTGCATTTGCGGAGAAACGCTGGAAAGTTAATTGTGTCCTTTCGTGACATCAAGAGACATTTCTGTCAGAGCAAAGCTTCAGAATAAGGGCTAAGCAAAGATGGCATCAGGCTAACCAAGGAGTTTATTACAGTAGCAGCAGATAACATTCAGAACTGTATTCAGAATTTATTAAGATGTTCCTTCCATATCAAAATACCAAACACAAAACCAGCTTCATTCTAATTTTATCATTGCCTTTGGAGAGGAGGCTTTACATTTGTTAAAATGTGCTTATATAAGTGTGCTTATTTGTTGAGAGGATTATATTTATGCTCACAAGCATTTCAGAAACAATTTTATGAAAACCAGTGAATCTTCATTGCAATATTTCTCCTTATACTGCAATGACATTCTTTCCCTACTGAGGTGCTGTTTGCGTCTACATAAAATTTGTATGCAAATGCAAAAATAATTGCTTAACAAAAGAAACAAACAAAAAGCTCTTCTCATTGGTAATTCCTCATGGGTGCCACTTTAAAGGAAACAAAGTAATATTTTGGAATAAAGATTGTTTACCCCTCATTTTTTAATACAGGTAGGGCCCCAGAGACAGAGCTTTGTATGGCTGAAACTTCCTTCTCTGCTGGTCTTTTCCTTCTCTGAGGCAGGTGATGCATAAAGGATTGCACTGATTTTTCCTGTTGGAATCAAATTCAGATCCTGCTTATGGTTCTGAAATCTACACAATCCAAACTCTTCAGTTTTCCAACTCTTGCCATGCTATTTGATTTCCCATAGACTAGTGCATTACTAGGAAGGGAGTCCAAATAGGATCTTCATCTTATTTTCTATCCCTGCTGCGGTGATATTTTGTCTTCTGCTCCAGTCTTGGATTGCACCACTCAAAAACCCTTTCCTACTGACTTAAAGAGAGGTTGCAGATATCAGAAGGTACTGAACTTTCCTTCTCTTCTTTGGCCCCTTTTTTTTGACCTGATATAAATCAGAAGTGGTTCCCATCCCATTAAAACTTGTGTAAGGCGATTTCCTAGCTGTGCTATTTCTTTTTGCCCATATTGTTAAAAAATCTTTTAGACTCCCCCTTCCCCCATGCATAAATTATAAATATTTCACAGTATCAACCATATATGCATTTAGGGTGAATCTCAGCAAGGGAAAGTACTTTAGATGTGATTAGATATTAATGGGCCATCAGTTAACAGGACCATACTAAAAAGACTGTTCTGACATAAAATCTTCAACACACACTGGGGTTTTCACTGTTCAGTGGTGTCCCCCCAACCCTTGGTTTCATTCTACAGGTTCACTCCTGTTGCACCACAGTACTTGTTATAGAAGGCATAACCAACATGATAACTTCCAGACTGACTGCAAAGGGTAAAAAATTATTAAGCTTTATTCTGCAAGGGAATAGGAAGATTTTAATTTAATTTAATTTGATTTTTTAGTTTAATTAATTTAATTTTTATTTAGGAAGAATTTAATTTTTTTTTCTGCAAGGGTTAGAAAGGGTGTTAAGACACCCTTTAAGGGTGATTTTAAAAGTCATGCTATTATGCTCTGATATTGCCTTGAGAAGGCTGACTATGGAGAAAGGTAACAGGATAGCTGTAATGTTTTTGTTTCCAACCTCTTTCCATGGTATTTTAAAAACTTAGGTCCAAGCAGAGCTCAGAGATTTTATATGGGTAAACCCTTCTCTGCATCCCTTATCAGGCATGATCCATGTGGTATCTAAACCATTTGGTTGGGATTTAATATGACCCAAAAATGATGGCTCTCAGCATTGTAAAGGTCTGCAAATAACCTTCATATCACCATGATTTTCCAAATCCAGACATTAGTATTGTCCATTCTACAATGGTAGGAAAAAATGCCACCTTATTTTTCCTGTTTGTCTTATACAAACGTAGACATTTAAACTATTCTGCTGAACTTATGAACAGCTGATCACAGATCCATAGCTTTGGATTAAGAATCTTATTGTCTCTTTCATGCTCTGGTGTAATCATATTTTCCTGCTTTTATGCATAGGTTTCTTGACTTCCAAATAAAGCTGTTAACAGAGAGTTTACATCTGCCACTGTGCCTTTGTCACAGCTATGATACCTGTCTTTGATCATTCTTTCTTGGTCCTATTTTCTCCTCCTCAAATTGTTCATTTTTATCATGAATGATATTATGTTCCCCTGTCAGAGAACAAAATGTATTTTGAGTCAATTTACTAAAATAGTCACTGCTAAGTGTTATATCTGCACAAAGTTGACACCTTTGACATTTTCTAAAATGGCAAAAATAACAGTATTTAAGGTATGATTTATGGGTACTGTATGTCAAAGGAATTTTTATGCTATTACAGTTTCTGATGCAGCAGTTCCAACTCCTTCAATGAACAAATTGCTGATAGTGCAGCTAATTAATGCTTTATTAGTTTTCTGTGGTCAATTATAAAAAGTTATAAAAAAGTAAAATGCAATTTAATAATGAAGAACTGTGTGGTTCTTGTTTCTCTCTCAGAACCGCTTTGTTTTTTGCATGTGGAAGAAACAATTTCTACACAGCTCAGTTTTATAAGACACATTCACTTCCCCCCAGCCAATAAGCAGAAGGAACTCCTATGATTAAAAAGTAGACTGGAGTCTTTAAATGTCTTTCTGATTGCTGGCCTCTATTAAAAACTTCTTAAAATAATAGATAGGTTTAATTCCTCAAGCCAAAGAAAAATTGTATCATCTTAAGTATTTTCCATATTTATTATATTGATGAGATTTGGCTGGTGAGAAAAAAAGAGGAAGTAAAATCTCTTGTATTGCGAGTTTTAAATGTACCAGGCTAAGGTTTACTTAATTAGAACCTCCAGGCAATAAAGGAGCCCTTTTTTAAATTCTGTGAATCTTAATATGCTAAATAATGCAAAGCTTCAACTCTTCAAGCATGAGACACACATCTGGCAGCTTAACATTTAAATTACAGGAAAAAAACCACTTCAGTAGTAATTTTCATGAAGAAAAGAATGGGAAATGTATTACAACTAAATTTAATTTCTTTTTAGATTTTTCATCCTGTCTAATTGCAGGCATTTCCCATCTTGTCTTTTATTTATTTATTTTCATACAGATTTTTTTCTGTACTTTTTATTGATCTTTAATTTGAGCAGCTTCTTACTGTTACAGCCATTGAAGAACTACATTGTGTTTTTACTTAGCAAAAATTGTTCAGAAAAATCTATGAGGAATTAAAGTAATGAGCTCAGTGGTATAGAAAGAAAAGAGCATTCAGAGCCTTACAAATAAAATATAAAAAGAGCATGTCGTGATTAAATAACAGACTTGAGTTCCTTCTCCCTCCCATTTCTTAAATGTAGAATATTATTGTTTTCTTTATTCTTTTTATTGTCCCATTTCTTTTTTTTTTGCCAAGATAATTACTGCTTTATTCATCTGACTCCAAAAACATTGTTAAAGTATTCATCATTTCAGCAAGGCTGTTTGGAAAGCCATTTTTGTGTACTGGGGGGAAAAAAAAAAAAAAAAAAAGAAGAAGAAATTAAACAAAGAAAACCACAGGAACCATCTTTACAAAGGTATATTTATATTTTAATGTGCATTTATGGGTCCATACATGTATCCCATATAAGATACGTAGCGACAGTTTGAGCAGGTTATACTGCATGTGTGCCCATGTGACATACCCAGCAGCTGTATTTCATGCTGTTTTGCTGAATTCAGTAGAACCTCTTCTTTCATAAACATATTTATATACTTAAATATTATATATTATATAATATATATAATATAATATATAATATATAATATATAATATATAATATAATATATATAATATATTATATATTATATAATATATATATATATATAATATATTTCATAAATATCTGTAAATTCCTCATTCACTATGAATGCTCAACACATCTACACACCTGTACATATGTGTGTATATATATATGTAGAAAGTAGGAAATACAGGAGTGTACACAAAGACAGCACAAACTGTCACAAACTGTGACATTGTATGTGCACGTATTGTGTATCAACCACTGTAACACCTAAGAGCAGATCCTTCCTTTACTGTGATTTTAAATGCACTAGACTGTCCTTTACTGTGTGCAACTCAAAATAACTTAAAAAGAAAAAAAAAAAAATTGAAATAATTGTTAAATGTGTTTTTGGCTTATTCTTCATGTGTCATACATTAAAGAGTGTAGTATAGACCTTTATTTTTGCCACACTGCTGCTTACTATGATGTGGGAGTGCATTTTTGTTCATTCCACAGGTCACTGCTTTCCAGGAGCTCCCTCAGGAGCTTGAGGGGCATGTGACTTGTGTTTTCTAAGAAAAGTTTATTCAAGTACCTCATGTCCCTGTGCCTCATTCTTGATCCACAACTATGCCCATATAAGAAAATTAACCTCCTTCTGTCTTCTGAAGAACACTTCCTGGGGCATTTAAAATACCCCTCCATGGCATTCTTCTTGTGTCTATTATTTCTTTATTTCTACTTTCCCCACCATTTTTCATCTATGCAATTGTTATTTCTAACACCACAGCATCTGAAGTCTTCTCTGCATTTATCATACTAACACTTTCAGAATGTAGGAGAGAAATAACCACCTATTTATAACTCAGATGGAGGGGGAAGAGCGATCAGCCTGCAGTCAGCCAGCATCTTGTTGGGGGAGGGAACCAGCTGCTTCCTTTCCAGAGGTTTACCTTGTGCACAAATACAAAAATAATTTATGTTTGGTTTTTGGTTTTTTTTCCCCTTACAGAGGTTTGCCAAAATTGCCACGGCAATGCAGACAAGCACTGTGGCTCTTTTTGGTTGAAGGAAATCCAAGGAGGACATCACAAGGTACTGGTCTTGATATGAACATCACCTCCTCCCTTAAAGCTCCCAGAGAAGCCACTGGAGCTTCTACATGTGCCATTTGAGAGTGATTTGTGGTCTTGCTTGCTCTGGTTGTTGTTTCTTTAATCTATCCCTGTGAATTTTTTTGTAGCCAAAATTAGGCTTCATGTCCAGGTGTATTGCTGTCTCCTGTACAGTGAATCTCTTCAGCAATGAAACTTCAAAGGAGGAGTAGGAAAGACCACTGAGCAATCAAACAACAGAAGCTTGATCAAGCTGCAGGATGATATTATTTCAGTAATGTGTAAACATGAGATAGGTTTCATATGCATCCATAAGCTTCAAGCTCTCTTATACTTGTGCAGAAGACTATCAGAAAATTTTAGTATATGTATTTGTAGTATCCTGGCCAAGGGCATCATTAATTTGTGAAAAAATATTGTGTCCTCTGTGCAAGTTACCATGGAATTTTTTCTGCAACAGGATAACACTTTCAGGGTGAGATGCTACTAAAACTTTCAGATTTCATGTAAATACTGAGAAATAAGACACAAAGAAGACTTTGTATTCCTGAAAATTGCTTCTCCCTGCACTAAATTATTAAATTAGATATTTTAGAATGATAGTTGGATTTTTTTCTCTGTAAGTGTTGTTCCACTTCTAACCTTAAATCAGTATGGCTGCAGTGAATGGACTGCAAACATGAACATTCAAATGAATCATTCTGGTAATTTGTCTCACCCTGTTCTAGATACACCCTGAAGCATTTTTAATGCTTTCAATTGTCCACAGGAAAAAATCACCATAGTACTCAGAGTACCCAAAAACTTGTGTAGTGTAGCACAAACACTCAATGGCTGGGGATTACAATTGCCACTTTTAAATTTAGTAGAGTGATGATCTACATTTGTGAGCAAAACCAGACTGGCCAACTGGATATTCCCTTGCTTTTCAATGTCTGAGTTTCCAAGTGATTTATTTCTTCAGGAAGATAAGGATAACTTGAAGAAAACAGAGTTCCATATAAATATAGCTGCAGACTGAGGTGTGCATGCGTGTCTGTGTTTATATCTAGAGGAGGGATGATTTAAAGACTGATGGAATGGGTGTAATGGGCAAAGCAACCCAGCCCAACCCATGGGAGTGACAGAGTGAAATTCATTTCCTACAATCCCATAATATCACAATGCCTTTGAACAAAATGCCATGGACTTATAGGCACCTCAGTTGTGGGTGGCTCTCAAAGCCACATTAAAGTGACCTGGTTTCAGCGAGGTGCGTAAACCCATGGGTAATTCAGCCCTGTCTAGTCCCTTTGGTCTGACTGAGATGACTCACAAGCTTACAGTTATTGACATGTTTGAATAGATTTCTGAACTGAGCCTCTTACGAGAATCCTTCTGCACAAAAGAAATGTGAGCATGTGAAATCTCCTTTCAGAGGTTGTGAGAGCCCCTCATTCCTAATGGGATAAGTGAATCCTAATGTTTAGAGAGAGCCTTGTTTTATCATGTTCAAGATTTAGGCATTTGACCTGATTTATATAATTTGGGTCTAATTGTATCTTTGGATAGTATCTTGTAAAATAATTTTACCTAACAATTGGATATAGAAAACAATGACCAATGTAAAGAACAGACTTAAGGAAGAAGACACAAGTTCATGTAGTGGTTTATTCTCCTCAGAATATCAGTCCCTTTACTTTTTGTAAACAGATATTTTATTTTATTTTATTTTATTTTATTTTATTTTATTTTATTTTATTTTATTTTATTTTATTTTATTTTATTTTATTTTATTTTATTTTATTNTTTTATTTTATTTTATTTTATTTTATTTTATTTTATTTTATTTTATTTTATTTTATTTTATTTTATTTTATTTTATTTTATTTTATATCAAAAGGAATAAGAAAGATCTTTGAGTCTGACCTCAACTTTTTTGGGAGTATAAATTTCTCTGCTTTGCCCTCACTGCCCCCAAAATTGTCTGTGGTAAAGAGGTGCAAATGGTCTCTTACTAAGTGTATTGATGGGCATTGGCAACAATTCAGCTTCTGTCACAATGAGTGTGCAAATCACTGCATGTATTAAGATATTGAATGGTAGCAATAAAAGACAGAATGCTCACAGTCAGTGATTTCTGAGAGAAGTAAAGCATTCTGTGGTTATAATGCCAACCTCATGCAGATGACTGAGCTTCTGCTTTTTGTACCTCAGACAAGAGCAAACACAGTCTCAGAGAAATTAACTCATAATATTCTTTAACACCTTTGGGATTTCTGTCATAAATAAGATCTTTACTTTACAAAGGAATAGTTTAATGCAGACAATGTCAGTGCAAACAAAGTATGTTGCACATGCTACCCATTCTGAAACCTTGACTTCTAGGGAATAAATTGGGGCAGTCATGTGGCTGAAATTCAAAATGTGCATGAGATCTATGCAATCCAAGATTCAGAGCACAAATTCACATTTTAAAGCAAAATGGTTTACAGCGTAAAAAAAAAAGCAACAAAAAACCAACCAAAAAACCACCACCAACAAACCCCACCCCCAAAAAACCAAAACCAAACCAACCAAAAACCCCCAACAAACAACCCAAAAAAACAAACAAACCAAAACAAAAAAACCTAAACAAAAATATTTGTAGTTTTCATAATTAGGAAAGTGTAAAGTGGCGTGACTGCAATGCATCCATTCCCTTGTCCTCTCTGGACTTGTTCACTAAATGCTAGCAAACCCTTTGCAGAATTTGGTATTGTGCTTGGGAAGGTATTAATAGATATCACCATGGAAGTCACCATGATATTTGTCTGGTAAATTATGACCTCATTGTGTCTTTTTGTGGAAGTGACGTTTGGCTTTCTGTCCAGGGGCAATAATGCCAAACATCCAGGGAATATGATAGTCAATTCAGAGGGGCGATGCCAGTGCTGAATCAGACCCTGTGCATGCAAAGGTGTTATTCCAGGGATGAGTTTGTAGCTCAAAGAGTAGTTTAAATGAGTTTAATGAGTTTAAATAAAACTGGCACTAGGACTGAAAGGTGCGGTCCTGTCCCTCTCCTTTGTGCTGGCAATTGGGGCAGGGTGGCCTGGATCAGAATGGGTCCAGCTGAGAGCTAACCCAGTTAATAAAAGAAAAGGGAAAAAAAGGAGAAAAACAGTATTAATTCCATTCCCAGATCAGTTCCCTCCGTATGGCTTACTATGGACTTGTCCAGATTTTTGCACTGACAGAGTGTGGTATGCAGCCCTGGAAAAGGCAAGTGGGTGGAGGAAGACTGGCTGACTGCTGGTGTCACCATGAGCTTGCACCTCCTCGAGAGGGTTTGTACCATGATTTTCAAATGCTGAAAAGGTCCTTGGATGTGTCCAGAGGAGGGGAAAATAGGGGGTTGGAAGGCATGTCCTGTCAGGTGTGACTGAGGACTTGTCTAGCTTGGAGAAAAGCAGGCTCAGGGGAACCTTGTTCTTCTCTGCAGCTTCCAGGGAAGGAAAAGGGGAAAAGGGAGGGCTGAAATCTTCTTGCCCATATTCAGTGATAGGACATGTGTGAATGTCTCAAAGATGCACTAGGGGAGGTTCAGACTGGACAGCAGGCAGAGATTGTTTACTGAGAGGATGGCCAAAATCCCAGAAGAGTCTTCCTAGAGAGGTAGTTGATGTCCCCAGCATGTCAGTGTTTAAGAGGCATTTGGACAGTGTCCTCAACAGCATGCTTTAACTTTTGGTCAGTTCTGAATTGGACCACAGATGCTTGTTGTAGGTCCCTTCCAATTGAAATAGGCTAGTCTATTCAAAGTGTTTTGAATACATGTTCAAAGCACCTTTGTCACTGCTGTTTCCCATGTTGTTATAGAGTGAAAACAGAGCCAGAAGTCAAAACAGAGAAAATGGCACCTCTTTGCTAGCTATGTCCAGCTAATTACCTTAGTGTTCTAACTTGTTTCTTTTTGTTATTTAAAGGTCATCTGTAATAACCCACCTGACCAATGGTATGAAGAAAAATCAGGTCTCGAGAACAATGCAAGCCGAGAAGCAGGGAAAACATCTGCAGAGAGTAATTTTTATTTGGAAGACTTGGAGAAATACACCTTTTCTGTGTGGTAAGTGACCTCAACAAGCATCAAACAGTTTCACAACCCAAAAGTTTGCCTTGCTATATGTGCCTTACAGAGGCATCTACCATTAGATCAAAGTTATTGGCCTGAAAAAACCCCAAAAAACCAAAAACCAGAACTCATGGGATTTTCTTGGACTTCTTAGTATTATTTATGATTGAAGTTGAATTAAAAAAAAATTGTGAGTGCTTTTTGTCTGAGAATGCAATATTGTCATTGCTGAATTGTTTTGAGAAGCTGTGTCAGGGGAATAAAGGCAAAAATATTTCCAGCATAATATTTTCAGCATTTTAGGGAGCAATACACTACCTTTTTTTGATGTTACTTTGAATATTATAACTATTCTCTATTATCCACATACAGAAAATGACTTAAAATGAATAGATAAATTAAAGTAAAATTAAAAAGGCTACATCAAAATGAAATCTTTTAATTTACTTATAATTATATTTCCTGGAATTTCATCTTCTAGGTAATTCCAAAAGTTGGACAGTTATTTGTAATTAGTAAAAAACAATGAAGATCCAATCCTTTACTAAATGAAATGATCTGATAATCTTTCATATAGCTCCCTACTGTGCTTTGAATATTGAAAACCCAGCTGTAATGTACATTTCTGGCACCCATGATCTCCAAATCAGCCCCTAGAATTTCAAATAAAGCATCCAGAAAACAAACATCAGAATAAGATGTATGTCTGTGAAAATTTAGTTTTAAGTTACTTCCGTATCTAAACACAAGTCAGGATTATCCCACAGGCAAGCCAAGCAGCCTTCAACATTTCTAGTGCTGTCTGTGCCCTGCTCTCATTTCCTTTGCTGCCTTTAAAATTGGCAGGAAGTCAGGTAAAGACCTTATGGACCCCAAGTGCATTTTCACTGTGGCAATCTGAACTCAGCCCTAGAGGTGATTAACCCTGAGTACTGGAGAAAGCAGACAGCGGGCAGAAGAATAATACACATTCATATAATTAGGCCTTCATAATTCTGCTGGATTAATTATGGTTATTTTGGACAATTAAGGACTGCCCCATTCTGGTTAAAATATAAGAACGGATTTTAGAGTAGCAGTGCTCATCCAAATATCCTCGCCAGCTTCCACTGTTTCATTTTACCTACCTCAATTTTAAAATTAAATTAACCAAATTATCATAAATTATCTATCTGCTTTCCGTGGTGGTGAACTTCACTTTCTCTCTTCCATGTCTTGCAGAGTTACAGTGATAGAATTAATATTTAATTGAATATGCCCCACTCCTGGAAGCATTCAAGGCCAGGTTGGATGGAGCCCTGGACCACCTGGTCTGGTGGAAGGTGTCCCTACCCATGGCAGAGGGTGTGGAACTAGGTGGCTTTTAGGGTCCCTCCTAACCCAAACCATTCTGTGGTTCTGTCTGCCTTTAAAGTCAGTATCATTGATCCTTTATTCTTTTCAAAGTTGTTCAGCTTAAAAGTGTTGGGAAAGAGGACCCACTCCATGCTTATCAACCTGGCCCCAGGCTTTGAACTCCATGGCCTTTGCAATTGCACAAGGTATCTGGAGGAGCAGAGGGGACAGGCACTTGTCTCTGTTGGAATGCACCTCACCTTCTGATTTGGGGAGTAGGAGAAAATGACTGCCCTTTCTTCTATTTTGTTTTCTACTTCTTTTCCTTGTCCTTTTCTAGCAAGCCCAGCTGCCCCTGAGCCCCATCCCTTCAAGGACCCTGCCTTTGCCAGGGTTCCCAGGGCAGGCAGAGTTTTATCTGGGTTCAGGAAGTTACAGGGCATGAACCAGATCTTCCTGGTACAAAACAAATGCAACAAGGCACGTGTCAGGGTGCTGCCTGTCCTAGCTGAGGCCAATATTCTGTTATTTCAATATGCCATTCTATTTACTGTATCTGTCATCCTGTTGGAAATAAGGACCAGTTCTTGCTTTATTTACTTATTTGTTATGTTCAAGTCCCGTGATGTTAGAACAAAACAGAATTTAGAGGGAATCTCTTTCTTTTCTGCTTCATTTGTGGTGATCATTTTTATCAGAAAGAAAAAAACCAAACAGGAAAATGAAATTACTCCACTCTTGGTCAAGTAATATAAGTATTACATATAGTATGACATGTAATGATAATATAAGAATATATTAATAATGTATTTTTTAAATATAGAGTTAATAGAGGAAATTTACTTGGGAATCTGATACCTTGTGAGTTGTTAATTCCATTTGTTATTATACCAGCATGATGTTTCGATTGTTACTCACTTCTGTCTCTCTCCTCCCCTTCTCTCCTACTTTCTCCATCAAAGGGCATCAACTCCTCTTTGTCTGTTTCCAGACCTTCCTCTTTACTACAATTGCTACCTTTTAAAAAATGCAATGTAAGATAATTAGCTACTACAAAAATTTTTAATAGCACTGTAGATCTGGGGGCAGCTTAGATCTCCACAAACTTCAGAGTTTTAGATGCTCCGAGATGCAATCTGAGCAATTTCCTTGATCTTTTATTGCAGCTGGTAAATCATTTATTGGGCTAGGTTATTTTACAAAATCCTCTTTAAAAACAAAATCCCATAAAATGTATTTATCATAAAGTACTGCACGACCAACAATCTTCAAAGTTGTACCTACCCTGTATTAATTAAAAGCTAGTGTTGTACTGTGACAATTTAAAAGTATCCACTGTCTCAGTCTCTCTCTTCCTGCCCCCGCACCCTGCCTCTCCCACGATTTTTTCTCTCTTCTTTTCTTTCTCTCATATTCTCTTCTCTTTTAAGGCTTGCCAAAGGGAAGATTGGTGAGTACGAACAAGAAATTCTTTTGTGATCACAAATATTTTTCTGATAATTGGGATTTTGGGTTTTTTTGTTGCTTCCATTGCTATAGCGTGCTTGTCCTTCTCACTTCATATTAATTTGACAGTGGTGTCTCACATCCGTAGGCCATAGTCAAACCTGCTTACAGTGGGCATTATACACATATGTAATAAAAAGATCATTTTGGCTGCAGAAGCCCACAGGCTTCACCTTTGATCTCGCAGGCTACACGAGTGGCTTTTCCCCAGTGCCCACGTGCAGCCTTGCTCAGAGCAGCAGGCTTTTGCTTGGGTCCAGTGAGTTGAGGGTGAGGGGGATGAGTCCCAGAGATGAGGTGAGGGATAAGAGGTTAAAACAACAGGCAAATGTGGTTGTATATTGCAGGGCCATCCATTCTGCTGGTGTGGTCAGCTGCAGTCACAGCCTGGTAGATGCCAGGTACACACCAAGTGCTTTGCTGACCTTCCTGGAGAGCCCACCCCATGCCCTTGCCTTGCACCGCAGCATCACTGAACCTGCCTTCTCTGGGATTTCTGTTCCTGGAGCTAAAAGCCTGTGTAATCTGCAGCAGAACATCAAAATTATTTGTGACTATTATTCGTCTGAATAATACGGGTGAGATCTGTAACCTTGAGAAAAAAGGAGGAAAGTTTGGAGGAATTTTGACCTTGCAGCCCAAAATCTGCTGTTAGAAGCTCTCTGGCTCTCTTCTGTTCCCTGAAACAAGGGAAAAATGTTCTTCATGACTATTTGTCACTATAAAGCCAGATTTCCTGAACATGCACAAAAAAAACCCCAGATGTGAGAAATAATTTCAACACTTCAATGCTTTAACTTTGCTTTTTATATAAGGTTCTAGAGGAGATGTGAAAAAGACCTCAGATTTCAAAAACCTTCCTTTGTCTTAATATAAAAAAAAATAAAATATAATGACATACACACTTTCGGTGACTTTAGGAATCTTCTGAGTTTAAATATAAAAACCAGTAGTTTCAATTGCCAACAACTTATCATCAAACACAGCTCTCAAGGGTTAATATTACACACTAATATAAAAGTAACGATCATCCTTTGTCTCCATGCAATTAGCTTTTTAACAATGTGCCTGTAGCTCCTACCCAGGCTAAATGCTGCTTTGAAATATTTTCTCCTCAACTCCAAATGTGTAAAGCTGACTCTGGCCAGCTTCTATAAAACCAATTAATTGTAGGGCACTGCCTTTTGTGGGGGAGTACCCAGTGCCCCACGCAGCAGTGCCATGTGTTGCCCACGGTGGCTTGGTTGCAGCACCAGACAGCATCTTGATGTGGAGACAGGCTGGTAAATCCTACCCAGAGTCATATTCTTGCTTTTCTGGAATCCAGGGCATTGGACCAGGCTTTGCTTCTCACTCACACCCATCAGGATCAGATGCAGCTCTTGTGCAGGAGAGGTAGAAAGGGGATGGTGAGGACAAAATGTGTTCTTGGCAGCATGTGACAGCCACCAGCAATCCTGCCTTTGCACCTGTAGACTTTATGATTTTTATTAATTTTTTTTTCCAAATTGAGGAGGATACTGAGGGGCAGGAAGAGTTAACTGTAAAGAGCACAATACAATAAACTTGTTTTTCATATAAAGACAATAAACTTTCCCTTTATAATACACATGTGATTTGACATTGAAATAAATGCAGATGCTTCTTTGCTTCGTGTATTCCCTGTTGTGCTTTCTAAAACACCTTCACATATGGTTTGCCTCATTCCTGTGAAACTGCTTGTTGTTTATGTCATACAAACAGAACAGATTGAATTTATACCAAGTTAGGAGGGTGATGAATCCTATGTTAGAGGAAAACCCTTGCCTGAGTGTTTTGAATTTGTTCAAAATTAACATTGCCTGTTAAAAATTGCCCTGGATTGTCCCTTGAGCTTCTCTAAAGATTTCATTAAAATAAAAAAAAAAAGAAAAAGAAAAAAGAAAAAAAGAATTCTGTGGCTGCCTATAAATGCAACCTTTTATTCAAATATGTAACATTAACCTAAAATCAAAGGTCAAATTTTACCAGCTTTTTATAGCAGTCCTAGTAGGATCTGCTTCGTGCACTATATATAAAATACTGCCATTAGAGCGGATATTCAACTTCCTTTGTGAAAAGCAGAATAACCCTTTACTGCTTGCTTTAAAAAGTGCTAATCTTTTAAAAATTTCTCAGTAACTTCTGATAGTTTGTCTAAACCCTGTTTCATTTTTTTCTAAATCCATTTTGGAATATAATTAAAGGCAGGCCAAGCCTGAATTCTTAGGATAAATCAGAAGTCCCACTATTTTCTTTGAATGCTTTCAAATCTTTCACGTTATTCTTAAAAATGCTTAAGCTTTAGTTTTGTGAGCACAGTTCCCTGATTCTGAAGTCTTTGTGGGACTTTTTTTTTGCAGGCAAGTCTCAGCAGGAGACAAGTCATGTTTTTGTTTTGGCTTGGTTTTCTTAGCATATTCAGATATTAGATGGTGTTTACTTTGGTGCCTGTTCTCAAATCTTTGAGGACTGAATTTTTTACAGCAGTCCAATACATATATCTGTGGAGTTTTTGCTTTAGTTTTAGTCTCATGGGAGATTTTTCTGCTACAGAAAAAATTGACTTTTTGGAAAATTATTCTATGGAAAAATCATTAAATATGACAATGGCATTTTTACTATGTGCTCTAATTTTTCTGGGGCTGTTGGTTTCTTCTTTTATTATATAATTTAATTCATGTTTGAGCAAATCCCAATGAACTGCACACATTCAGAGATTTTATTTCTTTTCTCTCTTATGCAACAAAAAAAATATTTCCCTGTTCTGGTGCATTGTGGTAAAATCTTGCCGGTGAAACTTGAATGAGAAATAAAGTGTTTGGAAAAAATTTGAAATCAACAAAACTTATTATTTCAAAATTAATCTAAACTGCTGGGAAAAGAACAGGAAACAAACTTTTTAGGACTGAAAATACATGAAACACGAGTCTTTGCTGTTTTCTCTGGGACTCTTTTGCAAAGCTCTCCTATAGGTATACACATTCTTCATTTTGCCAGGTTTTGATGTTGTTATGGTAATGGAAAACATGTATTATTGCAGTTACCTGTGGACTTCAGTGCAATTATACCTGATAATAATTTTATTTATATGTACAGGGTGATGGAAAGAGTTGGCAGGCAATGTGCTTTCTCCTGCAGGTTCCAGAGCTGCAGAACTCCTCCAGCTGAGAGCTGGCCACTAGCAATAGAGAAGAGAAATTGTGATACAGATGAAATTAGTGATACAAAGAATTAGTTGAGAGTGTCAGTTGAGTGTTGTCAGTGACTGATCAGTCACAATTATTAGGGAGATGTTTGTCTGTTTTCTTGATGTTCTTTTTGTTCTTTTCTATTGGCTTTAATACTCTTGAAAGGAGTAGTGAGCTTAGGCATGGAGCAACTTCAGTACAGACCCAAAGTTTTCCTAGAGATCTTGTCAAGGGAATTGTGTGATTGACATCCGATTATGAGTAATGGAGCTGAAAGAGCAGGGAAAATGCTCCCCAGTGCTGGAGCATTTCACAGTTTGACCTAGACCTCTCCAGGATTGTGTGCTTATAATTCCTTGCCAAAATGCTCTTTCTGCTCTCTTCCTCCATCTTAGAGAATTCTTATCTGGTAAAAGGGAAAGAATATGGTTCAAATTTGGTAATAGTTGGGGGAAAACTGAATGACTAACATGCAGCTCTTTGACAATAAATTGCTAATTTCTCTTCTGAAATATGGGGAATGTTGAGTCTCGAGTTACCAAGCAATGTGGGCTCACAAAGTTGTTGGAGCCTTTGCTGTGAGTGCAGTCAAAATATCTTCAAGACAGTGCTGCCAGCTTTTCTCCCTCGCAGGCATTTCACACGATTCAGCTTGGATTTCTGCTCAGCACAAAAGCACTTTCTGACTTGGCTGAATTGCCCTTTGGTTTGTTCAGGCTCATAGGAGAGTAGAAGACTTGGGAAACTGGCTGTGAAACGTGGAGTTGAGAGAGATGTGGTTGTTGTTTGTCATTTAATAAACATTTTGTTTTCATGAGCTAGAAAAGATGACATTACTGATGACTAGTGGAGAAAAGCAAAGCTATAAGTGTGCCATACATGGTCATCTCTAATGAATAGAATGAATAAAAATAATAAGTGCATTACATACTAACTGTCACATCTTCAGGGCACTACAGTAAATAAGTGGGAGTTATACATGTGCATTAGTAGCAAAATGGGTACCACACTTTGGATCCTATTGAGTACAATGTGGAGAGAAAAATATGATAGATTGCTGCTTTTTATCTGTCACTGCTGTGGCACAGAAGCATAGACCATATGTATGTAAAATGACTTTGTTATTTCAGTAAATTCTCTAACTCCTTCTGTTGTAGCCTGTAGCAAAATGAATAAGTAGCTGAAGATCCTGGTGGGATAGTTCTGATTTTATCAGAATAAAATACCTCTGTAGAGGCATAATTATTATTAAATAAAGTGATGTGTGACAAAACAGCCAGAGAAGTTAGCAGGGTCTCTGCTTTTACAGGTTTTCAGTACAAACAGATGCTTCACAAAGGGTGGAAACAAGGAGCTCTGATGGTGAAGCTGAAAAGAGCAGGAAAGCTTGGGCAAATGTGGGCTGTGTTAACTGGGACTCTTATTTCCTGTTTCAGAAGTGATGATAGAACTGTGAATGACATTCAAATTTCTCCTCCTCGATCACCTAGTGGAACCAATATTTCTTGCCTTCTATTTTGTCCTTCTATAGGCAGAATACAGTCTCTCCTTCTCTGGCAAAGTCAGATTTGGGCAGGGTGGGGATGAGGAGGGTGAGAGGATCTGCCATTTGCCTGGCCTTGTATCTGAACATTTAAACCAAACTGCCAGGTTTGGGAGTCTGGTTACAAAATTCTGAATAAAATGCAGTCTGACTGCCCTTTGATTTAAGAGGAAGTCCAGCCAGTGAGGAATTTACAGTCATGCTAAATTCTTATGATGGTGTGAATCACTGTCTTGAGCTTGGTTTTTAAACAACTTGGTAACCCTCTGGTGTACTTTGTCTTCACAAGATTTTCAGCCTGGTATCTAAATCTATCCCAGCTTTGGTTTAGGTATCTGCCGAAGGCTAATGACTGAAAACATGCCAGACTGCTTTATGGAATTAACAATGGTGAAACTCTTGGTTCAGCTATTCTTTCTTGCGTCTGTACTGAATGCTATGTCTTACAATGTGAAGAGATGCTCTTCCTGGCTGTTAATTCTCCAGTCTAAACCACTGCAGGGGAAGAGAGTTGGGGATAGAAAAGAAAAATCCCATTCCTTCATCAGTGCTATTACTCGGAAATAGAGGGCAAGCTATTTTACAGAGCTTTTAACTAACTACTAATGTAATTTGTTCTGCATTGTTTGCCCATTAATCCAAAAATTACTTTTCCCTTTGAAGCTTGCTTTATGTAGAGGAAACAATGCCACCCTTAACCATTATGTGCATCATTTTATGCAGAATAACTGTTTTTATTTGCCTTGCATTTTGGTTAAATGTAGTACAAGGGCCTTTGAGCATCTTTGGTGTCTTGGTAAGTTTTAGTATTTCAAAGTTGGAATAATTTCCATTTCAAAACATTGTATCATGATCCTCATCTTCTAAAAGACACTTGGATGTATGTTCATACCACAAGTATTCAATTTAGCCTTAGATGCCAGGAATTTTGAGGAAGGAAAGGATTCTCTTGTTTCTTGGAATATGCCTTTCTTTCTCTGGCTTAAAATACATACATCAGATATAGAGTTTGACCTACAAAATGTCAGAGGGTGAAAGATATGTATTCAGTCTGGTTTATCACGCATTTCATTATCCTGTACAGTGCATCTGTAGAAATACTATCCTATCTCCACATACCTTATGTACATAGCACATAAAAACACTTTTCAGTTTTCCTTGAGATAGTTATAAGAACCAACATCTCCATGGTGGGAGGGTCTTTCTTATGCCTGAACTTTCAGGAAAAAAACCTGAAATGATAAATGAAAGGTTTGAAACCCATAATGCCTGTATTTTTTTCCTGAAGATTAACACTGAATAAATACTGGATTTCCAGATTTGAGGTCCTGAAAGTCAGTAACTGATCCTAAAAGTCAAATTGTCTTCTAGTGGCTTTAGATGCAAATAAGCTTCCTTGGTATTTTTAATCAGTCCCTGAGACTGATATTATGATGGTAGCAGGACTGTCCAAACAGTGGCCCAAGGAGTGACTACACCCAGCATCTCAGTGCCTTCCAGCAATTCCTTTTGATTGTGTATCCCCAAAAGCTTCATGCCAGCTGTGTGGCAGTCACAGAGACGTGACTCTGTAGTGTACTGCCACCGATCTGTGGAGTCATGGGACATTAAAAAGCCTACTCTAGTTCATTTGTAAATTGGCTATTATTTTTAGTTAGTTCCCCAGGTGAATGCATCCATGCTATGCTAATCAGTCTGAATTAATTCTAGGAGACAGTTTTCAAAGCGGCGTGCAGCAGGCTGGTGTCCCAGTGGTAGGTTCTCTCCTGTGTATTAGTGTGGAGACGTGTTACATTAAAAGCTCTGTTTATTAGACAATCCTGTTTCTCTAAAGCACAGAGTCTGTTTAACCTACTGTGCTAGTTATTTTCCTAAGGATTTCCAGACCTGCATTTTTCTAATAAAAATTAACAGTGGGAGAAAAGATGGCAAATTCAGTGGGTGGATGGCAAATTCAAGGAGATATGACTTGGACAACATGAGAAATTCTGAGCTATGAAATCAAGGGGCAAGAGAAGCAATATTTTAAGCCTGGCCCACACAAAACTGTGGCCATGTGGAATCTTCCCATTTGCCTTCACTGTGCTTTGGATCAGGCCCTGGAGATACCAACAGTATTTCAAGGGTTTATGATCATTGCTAACTTTGGAAACATTGCCAGGCTTCAAGAATAGAGACTGCATTCCACATGCAGCAGGAATAGCCTTTTCCCTACTTTGAGTAATGTTACAGGAACAATAAAAAATTCTTGCTACTGGGAATGCCAGGCTCTGTGGGACTTGGATGGGACCTGACATTTATACAGTTCATCGTTACTGTAGATCAAGGAATGCTACTTTTAGAAAAGAATGCATATTCATTCTTTTTTGTTAACCTTTGCTTCAGTGCATTCATGACAAGATTGTATGGGTATGTAGCTGTGTTTTAACAGTTTTTTAATTTCAGTTGTTGCTTGAAGCACTGCTCTGGAAATTAGACACTTTTAGTAGTTCAATTATTGTTGATTTATTCATCCCTCTTGTAGATACAGTGAATGTAGTTACTATAGTAAGGTTATCTAGTTCTGAATGCCAAATGCCAAGTTTCAGAGCTTACATCTTGGCAACTGCAAGACTTATTGGCTTGGAATTTGTCATGCCAGCAGTACTGCCTTGTAGCATTTATTTCACAGATTTTCATTAAATGGGGGAAGACAAGAGAGAATAGTGCTGCTAGTGACACGATGCATCAAACTGTTTACTAACATTACGGGGAAATCAGCTCAAAATAACATAACTCCAGGCTTCATTCTGCCAGTTTCCTAGACTTCATTGGAAGAATAGCAACAATACACTAAATGTAAAACATGTAAAAGTGCTAACTGGGAAAAATGTTTTATTTAATATTACCCACTTGGAAAAAATCAGATAGTATAGAATAACAAAATAAACTACAAATACTGTACAATGCTTGGAACTTTCATTAACTTTGTTATAATTTCTCTCTTGGGGACAATGAGTCAGCAGAAACTTGCTTTAGTTCCACCACCTTTAGCATCTGCTCTGAGTACGTTGTTAGACAGCAAATGCTGCAGTAACGCAGAGGGGCAGATCCTCAGCTGAGGTGAGCTGTTGAAGTGCCATTTCCAGTGAAGTGACAAGAATTTGCTTTGACTGAAGAATAAACTTTCATGCTAACCTGCTGTAACACTTTCCATCACCCTGTAGACTGACTGCATGTGAAATATAATGCACCTAATGGCATTTAAATTAGCTATCATTGGAGGCATCTGTCATGTTATAATCTTTCCCAGTCATTTATGAGGTCCTCTACCACTTAGCCTCCCTCCACTCCTCAGTGGCATCTCTTCTGCTGATGTTACCCTACTGCCAGAGATATCAGCTCTCATCTCCCCTTGCCACTACTTCCATGTATGGCTTTAACCCATGACTTTTACTTAGAGATAACTCCTTGGGATATCTGTGAAGTTTTTCCTCTAATCCCATCCTCCCCAAAAAGGCAGGTAGAAATCATTAACATCTGGCTCTGCTTGGAGTGATGATAACCTGAATCTGCTGAGACTGACGCGCTGCTGTACAAAAACACAGCTCCATACACAGCTTTCAGCTTAGGTTTGTGTTTAATCCTCCACTGTGCAGTTTCAGTGCTACAGTACAATCTCTCTGAAGCATGACTTGACAATTTTATTAGTTCGACCAGCACCTTAGATGCTTACAGAATAACAAAACAAGGAATTTGGATTTACCAGTTAACAACCACAGAACTTCAGCTGAAGGTCAGTGTAATTGCATGGATATGATTCTAATAGTTCTGACAAAATATGCAGGCTGAGTATAGCTGGTACAGTCTAATGGAGTGATCTGTAATCAGCTGATAAATTATATTATGTACCATAGCTTTTATTTCTCTTTCACTGGCTGTCATCAGCTAAAGATTCTTTGTTTAGGATTAAAATGAAAAATCACAGACCTTTTTCTTAATCCTTAACTCAAAGCTTCTCCCAAAATGACCAAATCAAAACTTTCAATTGGAAAAAGAACTGTAAAGTTTACTTCCACTGTGATTTTTTTTCCCCTAGAGGTTGAGGACAGTATTTTGCACTCTAAATGGAGATTTTTCTATATAAAGTTTTCTTTATATTTTTATTCACCAAAATTTGAAGATTTCAGCCTTAGAAAAATGACCCCTTTTTCACTGGCAGTGCTTTTTTTTCTTTTAAAAATTAAAAAAGCCTTTATTTTTTTTCCTCTTTTTAGGAAACCAAACTCCTAAAAGATATAAAATAGTAATATTCTTTTGATCCATATTTGCATTTCGCATTGTCTTTGAATCTTTGACTCAGTGATTTAATAAGCTTCTCTTCTTTACCTGGCTAATTTGTTCGTGCAAAATATTTTTGGTTTCACTGCTGTCCCCTTCCCTTGTTAGTGGTTCACAGTTTTTCTCAGGCAGTTGGAAAACACATGCTGTTGCAGGATACTTTCTAACCCATGTTTGCCACTAACTGAATTATACATGGGTGGCATAGCACATATTCAGTCTTTCATCCTTATCAGTTGCTTCATCATTACTTTCAATCTTCAGTGAAAAATGTGACTAACATGTTGTGTGGTATAAATAGACACTGCAGTTTGAGATCATTTATGCATGGTTTGAATTTTGATGAAATTTTATACTGCCCTCTGGGCTAAACACTTAACCTAAGTGATTGTCCCAATAACTTTGTTGAATCAAACCTTTTCAGATGGAAGTTTTACCTTTCATTATCTTCTAAACTGTTTACTATAAAGCTTTGCAGGAGTGTTAGGAAGCAAATAAAAAGGGACACAGTTGCTGTTTATCAGTGATTCTGTGAATCATTATCTTGTCATTGTAAATGAACGGAAATAGGAAAATAAAATACTTCAACTCAAAAGACTTTTGCTTTTTAGGTGATCCCAGGTCATCCTCAATATTTTTTTTCCTTTTACCCTACAAAATTGGGGGTTATACAAAATGTGAAAGCATTCATGTAGGTTGATATAAATATTTGTGTATAAATATATATGCTTTTGGGACCGATCAATGTGCGAATTTATGTGAGCCTTTAATTTCTTTAGTTTCTAATTAGAAATGTCTAGTTTCCAGAGTTTCATGATCTTCTCATATTTATTTATTTGCTATTAAAATGACTCAGTATTTCTGAGTAATATATATTTCTGTTATTTTTACAAATGTTGCTCCAGCTTTATATTTGGGATAACTTTTATTTCAATGACAAACATTCTCTCCATGTAGCTTTATTGGTTTGGATGTTTAAAAGTCTGAAATTAATTTTTATAAGCTGAAAGCTTAATGCTGACACTTTAAACACTACAATAATGAAGGAAATCATCATTGAGTCAGTTAAGATGTTTCTATTTCTTGCAAGAAGCAATTACAATACAGTGCCCTTGTATTTTTTAACCAGAAAAGGGTCTCCTTTGGTTTTCATCTGAGTATTTTGTCGAGGTTTTCACTGTTAATAACATCATGAGTTGCTGTTCAACCTCTTCTATCTTTCCTTTAGCCAGTCTTAGCAGCTCTAATTTGCTAAGGAAATTTTGGGGATTTCCCCACTGCCTAGAAAACAGTATCTTTTGAAGAAAGCTGAAACACCCAGTCCAGAAGGATGAAGCGACTTAGTTCAGACAAGCTGTCACTTGCCCACTGTGACAGAGGCAGGTCCCATGACACCCTCTGTGGTCCCTCTCTTCTGGTCCCCTTGACCAAGGTGGGGCATGACCCTCCCCACCCTCCTGGGTTTCTTCGGCTGCTGGAGTGGGTGGAGGGTGTAGAGGGTGGCATTCAGGTCTGACCTCCCCCTGCTCCTTGGAATCCAAGGCTCCTGAGGCAGGCTCTGTGCAGGTCCATGTCCAGAGTGGTCTGTCAGCCCTTGCCTTGCACCTTGGTGCACTGGACTCTGCTGTACCCAAATGAGGTGGTCTGGGCCTTGCACAGCACGTGGGCTTGTGCAAACGAGCATCTGGTTACTGGTTCTGATGAGAGGCACTCCTGAGGGGGGAAAAAAGTTCTATTTTTCCAGCATCAAAATCTGAACATTTTATCAAGAAAAACTTCCCACAGAAAGGCAATTTTCTGGCAAGCTTTACTAGTCACAGGTCTCAGCTCCCCTTCACACAGAAGTCTCGACGGAAAATTTTATAGCTAGCTCTAGTGCAGAGTCTTTCAGAGGTGTTGAGCACCCACTGTGACCATTAATTTAAATAAGCCCATAATGTGGTTTACATTTAATAAAGTCGCAGTCTCCACATGAACCAGGTTTACTGAGTGTTGCCTTCTTTCCTGCTGGGTCTGAGTCTGCTGGTCTGGATAGTGTAAGAGTCTTGGGCTCAGAGCACACCTTCACCCCATGTGTTCATTAGAAATATCCAAGAAAAGACTACAGACCATGTGTTTTCACCCAGTAGAGATGACTTTTATTCAGGGATAAGAATGCAAGCAAGAAAAATGGCAAATATATAAGCTCATGCTTGGAAGAGCCTTTTTGTTGCTTGCCTTACAACTGACATATCAGAATTGATAATTCTGATAAAAGCAATACATTGCTTTAGTACTTACACAGCACTAAAAAGATAGCATACTTTTAATTCTAAATCATCAGAAGTAGTGGTAGAATAAAAAGCATCAAGTGCTTATGAAGAAAAGAAGCAAAATGAAAACAGATTAGATACTTCAACAGTATGAATTAGCTTTCAGGTTTGCTGGCTTCAGCAGGCCAGTAATGTCAGATGAGAAACTGAAGTTTAGTTGCACTATTTACAAAAGGAATATGTGCTGCTTGCAGAAGGGAAGTGTGAAAAGCAATGTATGTCTGATTTTTTCATATTTGCAGTGAGAGAGCCGAAGTAGCTGTAGCTCACAGCAAGCGTTCCTTATCTTTGGCATTCTGAATTTAAATAGACTGGTGGTGGATGCTTTTGTAACTGAGCTGGTCTCATAGGCTGTCTGCTTATGCTTCCAACATTGTGTCATTCCACTCTGCTCCCAGTGAATCTAACCAGTTTATTGTTCAAGTCTCTGTACCAAGCCCTCGTCTACAATTGAGTCTGAGCTTAATTGCTACTAAGGAGGAAAGGAAGATTTGTGGGGAAAAAATATTTCCAAAACCCACTGAAGACAGCTGAACAGGGTTTTCAGTACTCCACTTTTAGCTGATTAGACTGATTCACAATCACCTTTTAGCTGCTGTATTTGTGTAGTGAAAACTTGGGTTTGCCTTTCAGTGGAGTAGCAGGGGTAATTTACCCAGTGTAGATCTCAGCTCTTTGTCTTTGCCAGGGATTTGCCAAGCATTTCCCTGTCCTCCCACACAGCTTCTGGCAGCTCCCTGTCCAAGCCAGAGCACAGCACAGTCTCTCAGCATAAGGTCAGTCCCCAGATCCTTTGGATCACCCACAATGGAAGATGTATTTTCAATTTGCACTTCTCACTGTGAGTGCAGTCACAGTGCCCTGTATGATCTGTCACAACACTTGCCAGAACAGTGCCAGAATGGGTGACACATCAGGCCTGTCTCAAGCTACCTGCTGAAATGAAGGAACCATATGACCCCATCAGAATCAAGAATGTGTGGTATTACTGCCATGGTTGACAGGTATTTTTTGACCAAGAGCTTTGCACTGGAAAACTGTGACTTTTGAAAAATGAAATTGTGGGAAAGGATAATTAAAACAAAATTTAGACATTCTTGAAATATTCCATCTTGATATTTTATAAAGAACATTTGTTTGAAATTACTTTTCTCCCCACATTTTAATGTATAAGTTGGGTTAATTTTCTATTGAAAAGGTCAAAATAATTTCAAGCCACTTTAAATTATCAAATTGGTCCTTTCACTAACCAAAATATCATATATGAACTTTTGTTTTTCACCATTTTCATCCCAATTTTGGATCAGAGTTGTCTTTTGAAAACCTTCACAAGAAGGGGAACCTACTTCTTATGCACCTCTATTTTGCTATTAAAAACTTCTAAGAAACCTTCATGTATTTGTAAAGGTGAGGTCCCACGCAGCATGAAGTAAGGTTTTCTTTGCCTGCACTGGCAATTACCTTGTGTAACTCCCACATCTCAGCAAAAAAAAATTAGGCTTTGCATAAAAGAACAAATGGACAACAAATGGAGAACAAAATAATGACATTTCCCCTGCTTGCTACTGGCTTGCTTTAGCTCAAAAAATATGCTTGTTGTCTGTGCCTCAGCATCCTTATTGTATTCTTGTTCCAATGTATATCATGGAAAAATGTTAAAGATGTTACAGACCTTCACACTCACTCTGCATCACGTGTGTGATTTCTACACACCTTTATTTGTGCTTGCAAAATCCCTCTCTGCCATTTCTGCCCATTCTCCTCTGTTTTCCCTACTTTCTCATTTCAGTTTCTGTCAAAATCAATAGTGTCCAAGGCAATGATAGCTATGGTGTTCCCGGAATTTTTAGTGCTGATTGTTTGGATTATTCAAAAATTATCACATAATAGAAAGACATTCAGAGAAATATTGCTGAATTTTATGCTTGTTTCTCACCCAGCTTCACAGAACCTGGCTTTTCCCAGATTCTTCCTTTTGGGCCTGGGTGAAAGCTGAAGACTTCCAACATTTGTTCAAGATGTCTGGATCTCTGACAGCCCATGTGGCAATTCCAGATGCATCCATTTGGCTGTACAGTCTTGCTCTACAGCACATGAGAAGAGACTTCTATGTGCTTGAGACATGCTAAATCTATTGTGTGTGGACTAATGGCCTTCAAATGTGCAAGAAATCTGTTACTCTTGGACTTACTGCACACTTGCAGCTCTGTGGGACAGTACTACAGTACTTCCTTAACTGTTGGATTGTGTGTGCTTATGCTCTGCAGCACGTGCAAATCTGTTTCTTATATGAAAGCCAACAATATGGATACCCCTAGCAGAATGGCAAAAAATATTTATTATATAAAGAAAAATATATTACTTTTTTTTTTCTTTTCAAAATCATAAAAATCTGATATACAGTTTTGCAGTGATTTTCATCCTGCATAAGGAGCAGCATTTTCTAGTATGGCTCTCTGTATTAGGAGATTTATTGCTATGATCTGCTAATGAGCTAATTTCTGAAACACATCACTTAATCTACGTATGAAAAACCAGCCCCAAACAAATCACATTGAAATCAGGATTTCTTCACTTTCTGGAATTATGGCTTAGAGAATTTTCCGATATGAATCTCTCAGATGATGTTTAATTTTGGGAATCCCATGGATTTTTGTCCTGGGCTACAAACAGCAGATGCAATACATGACCCATATGCCTTCTCTTTGTTTCCTTTTATTCCTAACTTCACGTAGGACAGAAACACCAACTGATGAAACAGCAGCGACAATTACAATGTTCCATTACATAAACTTAGATGAGCTTAATATACACAGTATAACAGTCTTGATCAAAGGATTTGCTGTCAGGCAGAGAGTTGACTAACAGGCAGATGATTGGAAACAGCTTTTTTTCCAGCCTGGATTGGGTGATAATAATGTGAAAAGAATGGAAGCTCTAAAAACGGAATGCTCTTTCACTGCCTATGTTGGAGCAAGCATGAAAGCCTGCTGTAGGGTGGTAGGGCTGTCTCTTTCTGAGGCTAGACCATTGCTGGGGAAGCAGAGGCAGAGAGGATCCTGGCTTGCTGAAATGAACTCTAACCTAAGTCAAAGCAATGCACAAGAGTGGCAAGGATATGTAGAAAGGCTGGTACATTTAGGCTTTTAAAAGCTTAAGGGTTTTTTAACCACTGTATGCCCCAGGAAAGATGCATCATTGACACAGAGCCATTACAAAGCTGGAGTTCTGTACTCTGGGAGGTTAGACTTGATCTGGAGAGAGGTTAAGGCAGCTGCACTACATGCATCTCATTTTTCTACATGTCCGACACCCTTGGCCAGAAAGTATGCTGAGAGAGACCATTGAAAGTAATGTTAATTTTCTCTCCTAGAAATGTGACACAAGATCACTGAGACAAAGAAAGTATGCCAGGGGTAATTTGGCAATTGACACATCAAGGCTTAGAGGCTATATTAAAAGAACTATTAGACATGTCAATTAATTTTCCTTTGCCTCATTAATGAGCATCTGAGCTATGCATCTTCTGTTTGAAGCAGCAAGTAATCATTTTTCTAGGTTCCTTCATGCTACGGCAAGTCACAGCCCTCTCGAGACACACATGAGGCAGGGCATAATAGAGTATGATTATTGTTCCTAATTTCATGAGTGACTCTAAACTTTCAAACTGAAGGGAAATTTAATGTTTATTTTGAATGTTAAATGATGTCTCTGAAAAAAGGAAACCTATGCAATTCAGCGTTTTTCAAAGCACCGGTTTGTTCCATACTTTTAATTTGATTCTTTAGCAGTGACTGAGTTTATCCACTAACTCCAGTCCCAGATTCCAATGAAAGCTCCAAAAGAAAAAAGGGGGAAAAAAAACCCCAACAACCCATGCCCCAAAACCAAAGCCAGAGAACACTCTTTCTTTTGCTATGGGAACTACGAAGTTGCTGACAACCTTCATTAAATGCCACAGCCAACTTCTGACATGCTCAGCAGTGAGTCTCATGACCCACAAACAGAAAGCCAATCTAAATCATGGAGTGGTTGTATTTGTCTTTTGTGTCTAGAAACCCGCTGCTGGAATTTGCTGAGTGCTTCTAAAAATGCAGCAGAAGGTTCACTGTCAAAAAACATTGTCTTTGTAAATTTTACCTTCAAACCTTGAGCACAGCAAGCAAAAACTATTTAACAAGCAGACAAAAAACCCCATGCAACACAACCACCAAAACCTTCTATTTATCTTTTTTTTTTGTGATGATTTGAAGTCTTTAAGCTGAAAGAACATCAAATATGACCTGATCCAGTATGCCTTCAGGTTAAAACAGAAGCAAAATAAAAAAATAGTAAAGTGTTTTAAAAAAATGTTAAGGCTACACAACTAAAACATCCCTATCATGATACTAGATTTGAAAATTAGAATTTTAATGAAAATATAAGTTCTGTTATGTGTGGAACATATAAGTTTCAGGTCGATCCTTAAGGAAATAAAGGTTATTAAAGCTGCATACTAAGCAATGGAGGCTATGAAAATACTAAGAAAAGGAGGCTATGAAATGCAGAGAACCTGAGAAAGCATTATTGTCTGAACTGAAGAAGAGGTTTTCAGAGTAGACTGTATCCTGTAACCACAGTGCTTTCTAGTTCTAGCTTTACTTTTAGCTAGTCTAGTCAGTTTTGTTTTTTAGCTAGTTAGGTTTTTTTTTAGTCAGTTTAATTTTTTCTGGTCTAGTTTTAGCTGCATTTCGTCAGCTAAATTCTTTTGGTATCTTTGTAAATTTCACCCTGACTGCCCCCTGAATTCTTGAGGCTTTTACATCCATACACTGCTACCAAACTTATGGGAATTCATGGGAAGGTGAACACACTACTTTGCTGAACAAAATTAAGACTGCATAAATGCATGTGGCCAATGCAATGCTTTGCAATTAAATAGAAAGCTCTAGAGAGGAAAGAAGGAGCAATAAGCTACAAACACCTTATCAAGAGCAGTAGGAGTGGGAAAGAGCATCAGACCCATAGTACTGTTAGTCTGTCACACTGAGTTTTGACAAGGGTAGGTGTTTCCACCTGAGAAAGATATGGCTGTTTTGTAGGTGCTTCTATGTGAATGACTTATGAATCACATGAAGTCAAAGGAGCACAGTGTACTGAAAGCCAGTGAAATCCTGTCTGAATCCAGACCAGTAGCGGGAAATCTTACAGGTCAAAGATAAGGGGACTTTGTCCTCTAGGGTTGTGATTGTGACTGTGTATCATAGGTAGAAAATTAATAAGTGTTAAGGATGATTGGAAAACTGACTGCCCTCCCCAGTTCTTCCCCTAGTAATCAGCCTTTCAGCAGGGCAAGCTAAAGCCTAAACTCAGAATCAACTCTGTGGTGACTCCTGACGTTTATTAGTGTTTCTTGTGTTTATTGCCTGGATGAACCTGGCTCTCTGAAAAACTGCAGTATGTCTTTCAGGTATTTGGAGTTCTTGGATAAAAACTCTAATGGTTCCAAGAAAAAGCAGAATCATATCTTTGTAAAAAGTTAAAAATAATATTTTCCATGAGTTTAAAAAACAATAAATCTTTCAACAAGGAGTGCTTTTTACAAATATGCTTTCAGAAAAATATACACAGAGGGAAAAATAGCCCAAACCAAACAAACAGAGAAGTTAATTTGCATGGTAAGTTCAATATCTGCCAACTGTTGTTTATCAGAAAGAGCAAAATAACAAGTCTTTTGTTCTGCCCGAATGCATTATTCTTCTGTTTTGGAAGCTTTGGTCTGATGTCTCCTGAACACTGGAGTTTATTTCTTAGCCAGGTATCTTAGGAAGGCAAAGTATATGCAGCAAGGCTGTCTGTCTGTCTTCCTTAGTACCTTCTGATCCTGTTGGCCAAGAGGGGTAGAAGGGAATTACCTCAGCTGCTGCCTCCACAGAGAGAAACAGTCCCAACCTACTAGAAAGTCACTTCCCTTCTTCCTGAAAATCCTTATTTTATGAGTGAAGTCTCAGAACTGAGTGTCTTTTGGATGTTTTCTTTTTAGAAATTGTGCATGAGAGGGGATGCTAAGTGGTGTAGTAATTCTTCATATTTGAACTGAAGGAACAAGCTTATTGGCACCTTTAAAGTGTGTGCCCCTTCTTTACTCTTGAGCAAGTAATCTGCTTAGGTGTGTCAAGTCCAAAACAAGCTAGTGCCCATTAAATATTTGACTATTTTCTTTAAAAAGATGCATTTTTAAAATAACAACTTTTTAAAACAAATTTAAAACAACCAGCTTATCTTGATTGTTCTTTTTCAGTCTGATGAAATTGCAGTTACCTAAGAGCCACACCAAAATCTCTTTGGAAATGCAAAGTTCCACATGGATGTTGATTAGGCATCCATTTTTACAAGTCAGATTTCTTTCTTAAAGGAATGCGTCTTTCTTACATCTCATTTTTCTGCTCTCTAGTTAGATAAAGCTTTTTCTGGTGATGCTGATGTCTTAGGCCAGAACACTATGCTATCTCTCTCTCCTCTCTCTGCAGATGCACAAAGGTAGCTGTTTTTTTTTTTTTCTGGGATGTTTTTTGGAACGCCTAGAGTCCTTGCAGTACCCCAGCATCCTTTGCTTACCCCTCTGCTTCTTGTTATTCTCTGATACTGTTGTTTCTCATGGTGACACTGTATTGTATTCTGGCACAAGCTGGAGTCACTTAGTCACATCTGGGATAGGAGTTCTGAATGTGTCTGAGAGGAAAAGCACCCAAAGGAAAACATAGACCCAGAGCTCATTTTTATCTAAAGCACACAGAAAAATCATAATGAGCTTATTATATTGTATTTTTGTTATTGAAAAACAACATTTCTAACTGGAAAAGGATGGCATCTGTCTCATTTTTGAGCTTGATTTGTTAGTTTTGGGGTTTTTTTATGATTTTAGAGATGTGTATTACAGTGGTGCTGTGCAGTAATTAGCAGAAAGTTTTAGGATTTCTTAGCATCAGGCAGAAAGCTTTGCTTCTCATAGCAAATGTCCCCTTTGGGAAGGAAGTTTCAGATGAAGAGCATTTCACTGGATCAATAGATGACACCAAGAGAAAAGGAAGCTGGCATTTGTCTTGCCGTGTCTTACATGCAGCTATGGGCTATAGAGGAAAGTATGTTATCTAGAGATTGCCTCTGATAAGGGGATATCCCTCAAACTCCCAGTGCAGCTAGCAATCACACATTGATTTTTGAGAAACAAGCTGTAGCAATTTTTAAATTTCTGTTTCATACTGTGGAACCAGAAGAATAAAGCTATGCCTTCACACTGAAGGAAAATTTGTGAAATTTCTTTCCGAAGGCAGCCAGGCAGCCTATTATAACACTACCTGAACACCTTAAATCCAGCTAGTAGCCATTGTGAAATACAGTATAACAAGTGGGAAGGAGAGCACTGCACAAGGGATTACACAGTTTTCCTCCTTTCTTTTTCCTTCTTTCTTTCTTTTTCTTTCTCTATTTTTTCTTAAAGGCAGAAGACCTGATTTCTGTAAACAACCCCCTAAAGGTACTCCCCCACCAATAGCAGCCCACTGTAAAATGGATAAGGTTCTCATTATGTATCCTCCATGTCTTGATCATAATTTCTTATCATGGTTGACATTCTGGTCCAGTTATATCAGGTACATTCTGTGTAAGTCCTTTAGAAGACCGGGATAAAACCCTGCTGAATTCAGGATCATTTTGCCTTGGGCAGAGAGTTAGTCAAAGTGCACATAGTTCAAGGTGGATTTCTAGTCAGATTCTGCAGTACTGGGACATTCTGAAAGAAGTATTTTTGAATTGAACATAGCTCAGAAGGAATTAAATTAGTTCTTTAATGCATGGTTTTTCTCCAGAGCCATCAACACAAATTACTTTCTAAAATAGGCAGCAAATATAATAACACAGCATTAAACTGAAAAGAAAAAGTTAATACTGTTATTACGTGATGCATTTTGTTTCACTAAATTGTATGGATAATTTCCACCATAATTTCAGTGGTGTTTACAAAGATCTTTTAAAAATATTTCAGTTTAACTTTTCCTATGACTGTGTTTTTCATAATGTAATTGAATTCAAGATATCTCTACAGTATCTCAGTTTTCTGAGATAACTGTTTATTGGTGTTGTTTTTGAGATAACTGGTAAATGGTGTTTTAAATATAATAGTGTCCTAGAGTATTCTGCACGTGCACATAAGTAATTTCTTTTTTAAGGCTCTTAAATATTTAATTAAGCTGGCCTAACATGGGTTTACCTCTTTGAGAAAACATGTTGTACTAAAGCAAAAACATTTTCTTAACATGCTGTGTAATAGCATCAGTCGTCTGCTCAAACCTGAGATTGTTCTCTTTCATCAAACTGTGAAGAAGAGTTCTTCCAAAATTGTAATAGCTATATTTGGAAAATGTGTGCCTCATAAATACTCTAAACACTGCAAGCAATTTTCTGTTTGTGAGATTTCTTTTTTTAATGTATTACATTTTGTTGTAGTTTCATTAATTGCCTTCTCTGGCCATGTTTAAATCTACAGGGATTTATTTTTAACTGTATTCTAATTGGTGTTACGTGGGTCACGTCATACTTCATTCTCTTCATGGAGGTTAGTCCTGGGTCAAACACTTCTGTTCGTGGACAGATTGCTGCACAAAATAATGAAAATCAAAGAGCTCTAATTGATAAAAAGTAAAAAAATAATTTCTAATGTCAAATTTCTCTAAATACATGTTCCATTGTTCCCACAGACTTCAGCCATTTTTTTTTCTGCCTAGTTCTTCCTTGTAAATTTGCTATGAAAAAGAAAAGGTCATTTTTGTCAGGTCAGTACAGAAGCTTCTGGAGATCTTACTGGAATTACACTAATGGTGTTTTAGAATCATTTTTAGGCACAAACTTACACCTATAAATTAACATTTTTCTCTTTCTTTTTATCTTTACACCCAGCTATTCCTACCGTGCATAAGTATTATAAATCTGCACAAGAACTGAATGGTGCATTTGGTTTGAAATCCCAACTCCAGCACTTACACATACATACAATTTAATTGTGGCAAGGGAAGCAATGCATGCAGGAATTCAGTTTTTGTTTCATCCTGTAGCCGTGAACACCAGACAGGAGTCAAAGGGCTTTGACTTGTGGCTTGTCTGTGTTTGTGTAAGATGAAGTTTCATCACTGTATGGCCAGACCTTTGGGAGGAAGGTCTTTCTGAAATGGAGGGCCATGGTGTGCTGTGTGTCTTCTGCCTGCTCTGCCCACGAGTCTGTTCATTCTCACTGAAGGAAGGTGGCTGTTTGTTTCCAGCTGTAAAGACCCATGCTCCTAGCATGATGCTGCTGCTAATTAAGTACAGGATGGAAAAGATCAAAGCTTGTGCCTTTCCCCTCCCCACCACCATTTTTTTTGTTTTTTGTTTTTTTTCTTTTTTAAATCCACTCCACTAGGCTGTTCTTTATTTTGACGTTTCATCTCTCTCAGCTACAATGTTTTTTGATAATCTCACCTGTTTGTTTGGTGGAGTTTCAACTGGTGCTGGATTGCCATTTTAATTTGGCAACTTCAGAGTCTTGTTTCCCAATGGCCTGCCAGCTAAATTGGTGTGTTACAGATGAATGCACAGCTCACAGATGGTGTTTGAGTGTTTAGTGGCTCTCAGAAGTAGATATGTATTTGGTCAGGAGGAAGATTGCATTTTTCCTCCAGACAGAGCAAATGTCCTTGGGGATGTTTTCTGTGTCAAGGTAGAAAACAGTTCCACACATCAGGTACAGGGGACTCTGCCTAGCTTAGGCACAAATACTACCTACAAATATATATGTATTTCTTTTATTCTGGATAGGGTACAATGCTCTTATAATGTAAACAAGAAGTGTTAAATCTTGATTCTCCTGAATGTCTATAGACATTGTGAGTCAAACATTTCACTTCCTGTAGTTTTCCATTTCTTTAACTGAGATAAGCTTGAATGTGACCCTGCAAACTTCTTTCCCAGGTCCTAAACACTCTTTTATTGCTCATACAGAAGATTGAGAATTCAGCATTACTTACTGGGTGAACAGCTTTACAGATAGTGCTGGGGTTTTTTTGAGATCTATACCTCCCCTGACATCTTTCATCCTCCCCTGTGTGGTTTGTGCCTTTTTCTCATTCATTCATTGTCATCTTATTTACTCAAAGCAGTCAGAGGGCAATAAGTAGGGGAGGAGTTACATGCTTTCTTTTGCTTCTTGACTGGCCTAGTCATGTCATGAGGATGAATAACAGAGGCTGTCTACTGCCTTTTGTTCCTTTCTAGAATGAAATACAAACCAGAGCTGCTTAAAAGTTCTGAAAGCTGCACTCGAGTTTCCTCACTTCATGTTTGTACCCATCCAGAGCTGGAAGCAGCCAGACTGGAATATTTTAACAAAGTCTGTTCTTGTAAGATTTCCAGACTGTTTTGCCAAGCCACTAAGCTCTTGAAAATGCAGTTAAGCATGAAATAGGCAAAGTTTTAGTTGCTTACCTAAACTGCAGCCATGATGATAACAATTTGGGTTTTTGTCATTTTTTGCTTTGTCATTGTCAGATGCTGCTCAAAGCTGAAATGGGCAAAGCTTTGCCAGCTCTCTACAAGGAGCCACACTGTCCTCCAGCACTATTGCCACTCTGCTTAAATTCTGTGATTCTTTCTTCCTCCAATGCTTTCTTCCCCAGCTGGGTAAGAAATCTCTTCTTGTGAATGTCTCAGTTAATTCCCTCAGGAAATTCTTAGTTAGCTAAAGTCAGGAGGTGGGCTCCTCTGCCAGCCTAACACTGTTGGGTAAAGGGACTGCTGAGGACATGAATCTGCCACTCTTTGCCAATATTCTGTTGTCGTAAATTCTTTTATAGCAAAAGCTAACTGTCCACCATCTTCAGCCTAGCACAGTAATATCCAGAGGAATATGAAGTTGTCAGCACTTTCTTCCCATCCTCTTTAATGAATATTTCTTATCCCACTGACCCAGAGTGTCCCCTCGCCCAGTAGAGAGGAGCAGAGTGGTTCCTCCAAGGCTACAGCTGTGCCAGCACATAACCCCATGAGTGTGTTGTGGGGAAAGTTCAGCTGCTGTGTTTGTTCTGGCTCTTGGCTATGCATGTAATGCAAACACACCTAAGCTGTAGCTGATCCAGAGTTTGCTGCTTGCTGGCTGTCTCCCATGAGCTGGCACAGCCTGGACCTTGGAAGGAGAGCAGCCACCATCGGCCTCCTCCTCAGCTTGGTGGGGCAGCATGGGTGCTTACAGGTGCAGTCATGTACCCTTGTGTCATATTCTTTGCAATAAACAAAAACAGTTATTGCAGTTATTGGATTAATCTTGTTTCCTATTTCACACAAATGTTTAATTTGTGTGAAAAAGCCCTGCTTTTGGATTTTGCTTCTGGCTGTTCTTTTTCCCACCACAACTGCACCTAAAAAATTAACTTGCCATGATTTCCAGCATTTCTTCTGTATCATGACTTTGGGTTTTTCAGTAAGCAGTAAGTCAAATTCTCCTATGAGCACTTGTATGTTGAGGAACTACCTAATGTCCCCTCAAGGCTTTTGTCACCCCTCTCACAGCAGATAGCCCCTAGGTAGCCCTTGTAACTGTTTGTGGTACCTGCTTTCTTGGTGGCTTGCAAACTGAAGTATATGAAGCATAGGTGTGTCCTGGAAAGAGCTAGGGAAAAACAGTGCCTCCATCCTTGGCAAATGCTCTCCCTGGTTATATTCACTTTGCATACAAATAAACAAAAAAGTAATATTTTATTAGGAATCCAGTGGATAGAATAATGGACTGTAACTCAGCAGACCTCGGTTCGCAGCTCTGCCGTTGGCTTATTGGGCAAAGTCATTTGTGTCATCACCATACAGACTGGAATAAAGACAATTTCTTTGTAATGCAGTACAAGCCTTGAAAAGGAAAAATATTTTGCAGAGGAAATAATAATAAAATCTTTCTAACAATAATAAAATTATGTGTTTTATGTGTATGTTTATGTAGTGCACAGTGGAACGAACCATATTCTCTTCTGCTTCATACGTCATCAGTGGTGCTTTGAGCTGGTTACCATTTGATGGGTTACATGTATTAGTGTACTAATTTTAGATATGCCTTCAGATACAGGTGTGACTTTACTCTGAAAATGCTAACATTTCATTGTAGTAACACTGGGCAGCATTTCCTGCATCTTCATTTCTGTTGATAAGCCATAAAGGACTTAACACTAAGTTTAAATACCTACTATTTAGGGTGGTGGTGGGGAGGGGTCTTTTTTATTTGTGAACTGGGTAAATGTGTTGCACTGACTCTTGGGCTGTAAGAACTCTGTATGATTCCCTGAAGGCAATTTGCATAAACTAATTTCTGTCTGCATTTCCTCTTTAAATCTTCTCTATCTGTATGGGTGACAAAGAAACATTTATTTTGCCTTATTTTATGCAATGTAAATAATAGATACACTCAGGGTAGATCCTGAACACCTCAGCTGGTGAGCACCAGTGTAGCTCTGGAGTAAGCAGGGTGGCATCAGCTGAGGATCTACCCCACCATCAGTTCTAAGTGCCAGCCATGCAGTGCATTATACAAATGTTCACCGTAGTTTGTCAGCAACAAAGCTGTCACCCAACAGTACACACTGCCTTCTATCAGCCATTACTTTTCTGTCATCATCATCAAGTGCAGCTTAAGAGAATCTGTGCATCGTTTCTTTCCTTCTGAACAATTTCCATAGAAATAATTGACCTGCTTTTATGGTAATTTGGTCTCTGCTGTTTGTTACTGCAGCATTTCCCAAGGAAAAATGCAAAACTAATGCCCTAGAACAAAAACATTCAGCCAAATTACTTACCAGTAATCCAAGGAATCATGGATAAATCCATTGCTCAAGTGGCTTCTCATTTGGAACTTTATATAGTTTTCACCCAAGGGTTAAGGTTTGGTTTTTTTGTGGGTGGAGGGCTTGTTTGGTTTTTGAAATGTAATACTCATGCTCTCTGCCCTACAGCAACTTTATATAAATCTCTTCTAAAAACTATATCTGCCAGCATTGTCACTCCACCCCTAAGCTTTTACTACTAACACCAGCTAAAAGTATTTAAAGGGACTGTTTCCACTGTTTGGTGCATTTCATTTCATGCTTCTGCCTCTTCCTTTCTTCATTTTTCAAAAAAAGTCAATAAGAGAGGTCATTTAAGACTAGCGTTTTGAAGTGGCAACCAGTAAACAGCCTTCCAGCATGATTAATGAGTACTCAGGAACAGTTTCCTGAAACTCACAAGTAAGTTGGGGCCAACTGAATTTGTTTTAAAGTAAATGAAGATATTCCAGTTATGGTCTGGGACTTTCACTGAGTCACTGTGTAGGCTCCGTTTTCCACCAGTTTCTAACACTGGCTGATGGTGCTCATGTCAAGGTATTGCACAGTCACAGGGAAGTACAAGCTAGCCCAGAAGTGACATTCAGAATCTGGCCTTCCAAGAAGTTAAATAATAAAGTGCTTAATTCCAACTTAAGAGCAGGTAATCGTGATCAAGGCATTTGATGAAAATAAGGAAGTCTTAAAAAAGGATAATTGCTGTTACAAAAATAAAAATGAATGTTGTTTGATTCTACCCAATGGACATATTTTTCTTGATTTTTTTGAGTGCCAGCAAGCTTGGGTTTCTGTGGAGTTTCTGGGCTGCTATTGCTTTTTTCAGAGGAAAAGTGTAGCTAAAGAAAGACCTCATGGATGCTGCCCTGCTGGTTTAATCAGGGTCATTCTGTGGAAGGCTTTTGGGTTTGATAAGTGAGCACATTCTGAATTTCTCTACTTTCATTTATAAGTTTGTTGAGCAGATGGATTCCCATGGCTGACAGAGCCAGCATCTCAGCAGGGATGACACAGCTCACAGGGGAAGACATCAGCTCTCTTCTGACCTCTTGAAAGTGGGAGTTGTCTGTGGGGCAGCAGAGTGATGGAAGCACATATTGAATATTTTCATTGCTACCTAAGCCTTGGGGAAGTTCCATGGCCACACTTTGTATGATGTGCTCACGCTGCTTACAGAATCAGCTTCCACACCATGAGTGACAGAGCTGGAGCCAGCCTGTTCTTGGGGCTCCTGTGAAAGTACTGATTGCACTGTGAGGTCCTGCTGCAGTGGGCAAGGGGTTTCCTCACCTTCCCAACCCAGTGCTTTGGTCACCAGGATTTATCACTATTTCTGGTGCTCCAGGACTGCTGTGAATGAAAGAGGATTGAGTATTTTCAGTGCTCTGAGTTGTATGCTCTTCTCCATTTGTGTGTGTGGGGTTGGAGGAAGGACTTATGTTCTTGAAATGTTTTGCAGGTGTTCCATTGAATATTCTGCTCTGTTGTTGCTTATTTGGAGGTAGCTTCAATTGGTAAATTGAGACTAAATGACCCAGTAGTATATGATTCTTACATAAAATGAAGTGTTGAGCTAAATCCAGGTGTTGGTTTTTTTTTAAATATAAATGGTTACTTGTGCTCCTGGCACAGAGATGAAGATTGGCAGTGATCCCTATAGGATGTGGATTTCTGACATGGGTGAGGCTGGGTGGAACTTCTATGTAATTCTGCTTGTTTGATGAAGGATGAGATGAGCATTGTGTGCTAAGATAGTATTTTTTTTTCCCCCACAAATAAACTATTTGGTCTAAAATGCAGTGTGGTTAATCCTGCCCTATTAACTTTTCTCAAAGAGTGAATTCTTTAAGAGTAAATTTTGATGGAAGCTATTAAGGATGAAAAAAAATTCTTTATATGAAAGGAAGTGTAGTGCAATCTAGCTGCAGAGTTCAGAACATTTAGAATTCCATGGTTATTGTAGTATAATACCACAGTCAATTATATTTCTTATTTTACATTTCTCTTTGTCTCTTTCTCACACAAGCCTAGACTATGAATTCATAATGTTAATGAAATGAGTTGTGATGTTCCTGTAGGCTGCTGTGGGAAAATAATTACAACATGAGGAAGGTCATTCATGATGTGGCCCTGTCTCTAAAGTAGGACTTTGTGACTGGTTACAACATAAGCAAAATGGACTGCAATAACTTGAAAAAAACTTTCAAAACCCCTGACAGATCAACCTACAGTCACTGCAAGAATCAGCTTTCTCAGCCCAACAGATCTTTCTGTGAGAAGTTTTAGTTATTTGTACTTGAGGCCTTTAGTGACCCAAAACCTATTTTTTTGGTACTGTGCCCCTGACAACTTCTTGTCCTCTTCTTCTCCAACCATGTAACTAGAGTCTGAGCCCTCTCATGAGCAAAGAGACTGGCTGACAGCATGCCATCTCCTCCACAGGTGTCCTGCTCAACACTGATGATCTGGAATAACATGGTGCCAAGGCTGGTCTCAAAATCCTGCCTAATGCCTGGCAGGTTTGGGGGGTTTGTTTTTCCTTCTCATTCAAAACTAGACTAAATTTAGAAACCTTTTAAGTTTCTTCTTTATTGCTATTCAGTTCTCTTTGTGATTGTTAGAGAAAAAAATGTACACAGCTACTTAAGAAATATGTGTAGACAGGAAAGTTCTTTAAAAGAGCACAAAATACAGTGCAAGTATGTCTGTCACTTCTTCTTCAGTCACATGCTACACTTTAAAAAGACAGCATGTTTTCTTCCACAAAAAGACCTTTATGTTTCTGAACTTTCAGAAGCCTTAATCAATATAAATAACAGTTTTATCATGATGACATCATATTAAGTCCTAGAGTTGCGCATCTCAGCTGCTTAGTCATTTAAATCGTTGGAAATAAGCATAGCAGTTAGAAATTTCAAAAGGTCAAAGAAGCTACTGTCTTTTCAGCTTTGAATCAGCCGTGAGACTCCAGTTTCTGGGAAACATAATGCCAAGGCTGCATCTCAGCATCTCATTTCCTCCCTCCATCTCCTTTGAAGCACTACAGTAATTAGCTCAAAGGGAAAATCACACCACACTTATGTAGCAGAATCCTTCCTTTACAGTACAAGTTCCTTTCTATTTTCTCTTTTATTTGAAACTAAAGACGAGTTTTAGCCCACATTGTGTCCTGAAATATTTGACTGAAGTGCTCTTACCCAAGTTCCAAAAAGCTGTTCACAGGTTTTCAATAAAATTAATACTTTTCAGTACAAATATGACAACTTCTTTTACCATTTTCTCAGAAGGAAAATAAATGATGAAGTGTTCCTCAGAGAACAATTTGTGAGAAAAATTAAAATAAAAATGAAATCAAAAGGCTTTCAAAAACTTCATTTAAAATGTGATTTGTTGTCTTTGTAAAAGTGGCAGCATGAATTCTGGAAGGAAGACACCTCTCACCTAGACTGCCATGGATAAGACTTTTTTTTTTTTTTTCTTTTTAATGTCAGATGCATTGTTTAATCAAAGTTGTGATCAGAACCTGTGCCACATGATCTGTACAGCAGAACCCTGCAGTCTTTTAGCAACTGCTGCTCCCTGTATGCTTTTACTAGTTACTCTTTGTTTTGTTTCCCTGTATTTCTAGCTGCCGTTCTGCTGCTGAAGTCAAACTGTCCAGGCAGGTTGTCGAGCGTTTCCATTTCGTGGTGTACACAGCCTTTTCGGAGCTGGGAGCCACACGCTGGTGCTCCAGGGACTTCTGTCTGCTCACACTGCTGGTAGTTTTGCTTTGGTTCCTGAGGCTTTACTTGCATTATCTGAGCCAGTGGCTCTTCCTTTGGACCATCTCAGTTCCTGTTGCAAAGTAAGTCCTGCTACCCTCTTTCCTCTGTAAGGATATTTCTCCAAATAACTTGATTCAAAGCAGGTCCTTCGCCATATGAAGAGATTGATGGCTAAGATCACGCTGAGAGCTCAATATGCAAGCTCTGATAGGCCTCTTTGCAGAAAGTAAGAGAACAAGGGCTGTATCCATATGTAGATGTGCATATCAGGTGAAGGTGTTAGTAATGTAAACTTTAAACCCAGAACATGACGTGTCCATTTGCGAGTCTTGTGTCATGCTTACCTCTCTCCCATCTGAGATACTCAGCAGGTTATGTATCTTCCAGAAGAATAATTTATCATTTTGGATGAAGTATTTCAAAATGCCTAGGCAGTGCACAAAACTGAAGAAGCATTTGAATCATATTTCATGCTACCAAAGTGATCTATGAGTAAAATACTTGTGAGAATTTAACTTTGATATATCAGTTTTACTGTGAGTACTGCAATGAGTTGACATATTTTAACTGTATAATACATTGACTTTAGCTCAGGAATTAGACCTCTCTAGAGTGTTGCAGGAAAATCATTGCTTGTCATTACCTGGCATGAAAAAACCCAAAGATGGAGTACAAGTCCACTAGCTGATATATACCTGACACTATTCATGTTTCTGTGTGGTAGAGAAGGGTTTTACAGAGCAAAAATGTTCCATGATGCTTAGGAAAGGAAATATTTCTCTGATAGAAACCTTTTTTTTTTCTTTTATTCACCTTAAAGCATCACACAACCTGAATCAGCCAGTATGAGCCAGTAATATGCAGCTCTCTGACCAAAGGTATGGTAGTGGTATTGATTATTGGCTGAAATTTGAACAAGGTGTCTGAGCAGACTCTGGACAGTGCTGGGTATTGTTAAGGTTGTCTTCTAGTTCTTAATGCAAAGCCAGCCATCTCTCACTTCTGGCCTTGCACAGCCCCTGTCAACTTAGCCAGCTGGCACTAAAACTTCTGGGAGGCCAAGCATCAAGAGCCTGTGAAAAGAAAGGAAACTCAACAGAAGGAAGCAATGCATGAGAGAGTGGTGGTCATGTTCAAAGCCACTAGTCACAGCTGTCTCAGGCAGTCAGCTAGACAGAGGATAATGGTCTCAAGCCAAAATGCCCTGGATCAGCATCCCAGTCTCTAACTGTGTGCCTGAACAATGAGACTGAGCTGAGCACTCTCTAGTCCTAGCAAATGTACTGGTAGCACTCACAGGTAGGGAACAGACTGAGAATCAAACCACTTCACCTTTGGTTAGGAGCAGAATTTGAGCATTTTAATAGGACTGAAATTTTTGCCTCAAATTTCATCATCTGTGTGTAGCTCACAATAACGTGCTGTTCCTGTCTCATACAGAGCCAGCAAACTTGCTCATGGTATGAGCTTTGCAAATCCCACCATCTCATGGTGGCAAGAGGGACATTTCCAGTCACTTTAGGTGTGCTAACAGCTGTGTGTTCCATAGCACACTTTCTGCTTTGTGCGATGCCCAAAGGTGCTGCTGTGCAGAGACGGGTGAGCTTGGGGGCCTGTGCTTGTGTTGGTGTATCTGGGAGGTAACACCTTCCTACAGCCCCTCCTGAGCAATCCCTAGAGCCTGGATGTGTACCCAGTGAACTCAGAGGGCATCCAAGTGTGCAGAGACAGGAGGAGGAGGAGGAGGAGAAAATTCTACTTTTTTGAGTGGCTTCATACAGTCTTTGGTCAGAGTGTTTTTACCCAGATAGGGATGCAACTTTACAACACAGCACACATGATTCTACTTTCTTCCAATGGCTTGCTCAGGGACACAGACAAACACTCTCCTTTTTCTTGTTTACAGATTCCAGCTCCTCCCTCACACTGTGGAACTGTGCTACCAGAACTCCTTGCTGCACACCAGTGAAGAGTTGGCCATGGTTGTGGTGGGACCCCTAACCTTGAACGGAGGGCTGCTTCTCATGGTCCTGATCAGATGGGGCTGTCAGCAGCTGTTTGACTCATTCCCTTCCTTCTTGTCAAAGTTTATCATAGCTATGGGGTTATGGACAGTGCTAGACCCCTTGGCAGTTTTTTTAGTGGATTTGTTCCTTGGGGTGAGTCACTTAAAATAACTTGGACATGAGAACTTGATGTAGAAGTTTGTTTTATTCACTGAAAGATATGAAATTCCACCCCTGGCAATGAAACATGAAAGTTAAAAAGAAATTAAATAATAATGTTATACATTACCTTTTTATTAACAAAATTCCCATCTAATGGAGTCACTGTGTTTCTGCATAAAATTAAGAGCACTGTACAAGCCATATTTGGAGATAAGAAAGTAAATCCACTGCTGGAGTGATTGCATCTGCTTTGAAAAGAATTACTGCAATTTTGGATGTTAATGGAGATGGTTTAATGAGCAATCCTGATTATTAACGTTTCAGATTTTTCTAAGCATCGAAACAGACAAAATGAAAAGATAGAGGTTATCATACACTTCTCTGACATGCAAGGTAGTTAATATAATTTACTGGCACACCTAAAAAGACTTGTGAGGTGGAAAGACAGACATCTTTCAGGAGAGAGTTTCATCATATGTAAAACCAGGAGAGCAAAGTTCCCAGCTCTCTCTGTGCCTGTGCACGGGCTGTGTAGCCCAGCTGTACTTGGGTGGCTGCAGACTTTCATCACATCTGAGATAATGCCCAGTATCCCAGAGCACACATTTCAAATTTGGGTCTCTCTGTGTATGTGACACAGGCTCCTTTCAATGGCTACAGGATGCTGAGAGCTTTTCTGGGGTCATGGTCTTGCTCCTCTTCTGCTCTTGCTGGTCTTCGAAAGTAATTTATGTTTCTGTTGCTCACTCCAGATCATGCACTAATCCACAGGTCTTGTTGTGGATCAGGTTTTCTCAGGTCTCTTGGCTCTTCGTCATCTATCCTGTGCTCTGCAGGTGATTTTCCACTCTTTACACATTGTTTTCCACTGCAGTAGTTTTGAAAGTTAAAATTTAGCTCTTCAAGAAATTTAGTTGGAGCTCACTTGAGAGGTAATTGTGATACTTTAAGCATGTGGCAGCACTCTCTAGTTTTCACTTGGACAGTTTACATTAATTTATTTATTTTTAAATTTAATGATGTAAAATATGCACAGAACTGAATTTTAATTGTAATTATTTGGAATAAGATTTTTTTTTCCCTAAAAGAAAAACATGTATTTCCTCAATAACCAGGGTAGGAATACTGAAATGCTTAAGTGGATTTTTTTCTCCCTTCTAATAGTGGTGTATTCATAAAAACTGGAAGAGAGGATGAGGTCTGCCTTATCTTTCCCACACTTGCATTGAAAAAATCATTGCCATTGACTTCAGTGGAATTGTGCTCAGTTCTACACAGACTGGATTACTTATCAATTTCAAATAGCACTTGGTCAGGGGGAAACGTGAGATACAAGTAAAAAAACTTGGTTTTTCATTAAAGTGTTAAAAATGTACACACTCCTCTATACTTCATATTGAAAATTTGGCAGTCTTACCCACCAAGATTATCTTCGGTAGAAACTCATTTGTTCAAATATTACACAATATACTGTATGTATCCTTTCCAAAATGAAACTATATCTCTTACATGTGTTTTCATTATTGCATTTGTAATTTTTTTTTCTCTTGGCATTCTTTCAGCAGCTATTTCAGATTTTCTTGCCAATCTATTTTAGATCAAGCCTTTTTAAAATATTGTGTTGTGGTAATATGAGTTATTTTAGTGCTAGAATGTATTTTAGTATTCAAAATGGCCTTAATACTTATGAAAGATGACAGATAGCCCCGGAGACAAAGCTTTCTGTGTTTACTAACTAATGCTTTTTATTGTTAAGGAAAGGCTAGAGAGCAGTTGCATATTTGAGGGGGGTTTCAAGTCATAGTCCAAAATGCTGTGTCAAATGTGCTATTTCAGATTTGATTTACTGTCAGCTTGTAGAAGGATGTTCCAGGGATAAGAAACACTCCCATGTAGTTCCAGTTCTGTCAGAGCTTTCCTGGGACCTCACTCACTTTGTCTGTGGCTTCCAAAATGGGGACAACAATAACACCTCTTTGGCTACATGGATGAGTGTCATTATGAAAAACAGGAGACTCTGCAAAAGGCTCACATGACCACCACATATGGTGGTGTGATAAGTACCTGAGAGAGATGTTGACAAATGTTATTTAAGCTATTTAAAATGAAGACACCTTTATTGGATTATGTCTTTGAGGACCACAGAAGGTATACAGATTGACAGAGTATCTTTGTTAGGAAAACAAAAAGATAGAAAAGTAAGGTTCTCCCACACCACTTTTGCTTTGCCAGAGAGAATTGCTTGGATAAGAGAGAAATTTATTCTTATTTGCCATTCAGACTTTTGCCTCTCTGGAGGAATGTCAGGACGTGACTGCTGTGCAGAGGATTTTCCTTGGTAGACAGTTGTTTCAGTCAGAAAGCAGTGTCAGCAGACACTTTTTTTTTTTTTACTTTTTTTTTTTCCATCAGGAGAAGATGGGACAGGGAGATAGAATAGAACCAGACTATTTAATTCTTTTTGTAATAAATATAGATAGATCCAAATTAGTGACTGGTCTTTACATGTCATTACCCGTCTCCAAGGAGCTTCAATTTCCATGACAGAGATGTAGCAGAGCTGAAAATGGTGATGAGAGAACAAAAACCTACTCAAGCATCACAGTCCTTCTATAGCTGGACTGGTAGTTGTCATTCCCTTACTATACAAGTCCTTGCAAAGGTAGCCAGAAATGTGCAGGAAGATTTGACACTTCCTAAGGGTTAATCTAGGCAAGTTGCTCAGAAAAGTTCAGGCTTCTTGAAGCCTAAAGGTCACAGATCCTCTCTGAATGATGGACACTGGAGTCTTTGGTGATGCAGTTTCACATCCTTGCAAAAGGTGTCAACACGATCTGATATGGATAGGGCTGGCACCCTCTGACTTTAAAAAGGCAAAAGTGGAGAGAGGAATTTATTTTAGTTCAGAGCAGTAGAAGACCCATGATATGTAGTTGAATTCTTCTAAATTGATCCAGCAGAGGGCAATAATATGTCAATACAGTAGCTAGTTTTTTAGAACTAGATATGAAGAAAAAAGATAAAAAAGGAATATAATAGATTTTTGGAAAATAATTAATTCAATATTGTGTGTCCTTGGTCATCACATAAAGGCAAATATCAGCCTCCTTCCCTTGCCACTTGTCCTGAACTACACTAAGAGATTTCACTTTGAGTATTTTCAGTGTGACATGGGTTTTGTTCAATAAGCCACCTCTGTATCATTGATTTTAATTGTACTAAAATCAGACAAAATAGTTTATTTCACATCTTGTGATTAATTTAAAATTTGCTCTAGGAGAGTCCTAAGTTTCAGGCTGTGTGCCCCACAAATTAAATTTAAATCCTTAGTATGCAGAGATTAATGTTCTTTTGTCTCAATAGTCTAATCAGGTGTGATATTTTTTATATGTTGATTTTTTTCTCCATGACAGCGATTTGGGAACAGTGTAGAGAAACCCATTGCTGATGCTGCAAAACTCTCCTGGGTGTTTCTACGAGCAGGGGAGTCAGGAGTTCCTGGTGCATTAATCACAGTGATCCTTTATACCATCCTGTTCATGATCTCATCAACAGTGTTGTACCTGTATTTTTTAAGGTATGTCTTTTAATCTCATTATTCACATGGGATACAGCCTAGGATCGTGCCTCTTCTCCCGTCAGATAAGATAAGGTGGCATCAGAAAAGATGTATCAGTGTCACACACCCAGAGCCCAGAACTGCAGATAATCAAGGAGGAGTTTGCTCCTGCTTAACTTTTAATGCACTGGGATTGCTGGGCAGAGCAAGTCAGAGACGGAGTCACTTATTTCCTCAACAGGAGCACAGTTGATATCACGAATTTCATAGACTCTAGAAGCCTCTGCTTCTTTGGCTTCAGGCAATTGTGCCTATGAAAGGGCTTAAGCTGTAAAGTGTGTGTACCTTTCATTTAGATACTTTGGAAGATGTTGTCTTTAGCCTTACAAGAAGGGGCTTTGTGAGAAATAAGAAAAAATTCAGAAAGCTACATATGATGAGAAGTGCAAAATCCCCGAATCCGCAGTGGCTTCCAGAGCCTTACAGCCTTTTGATGATACAGGATTTTTGACTTCTTGTGACTGAGTCATCATGACAAGATTTAATCCAAATAATGTTTCTGTGACATTATCCCATTTTCTAAACTCAGTTCCTCATGAAATTTGACCAATTACCTTTCTTGTCAGCTTTCTAGTGCAGTCAGTAGGGACAGGTGTGAGACACTGAAAGTTAATTAGATAGATTGTTGAATGAAAAGGTGTATTTTTTTTTCCCCTGAGTTGTTTATGATGCAGTAGTGTTCACCCAGTGATGAATATTGGCAAGCACCAATAAAAAGCCACATGCAAAGGCAATTTTCAGGCAAGTGTAAAAACAGAAAATCTCAGCCTACACCCTCCACCTGACTGTATCATCCCTTGGTCTCCCTTCCACAAACTTGATTGCATCAGGCAGAAAAAGATAAATGGCAATCTAAATTTCTGCAAAGTATTTCAGAGCTCCTACATTCCTGGGAGCTGTACACAACTCCAATGTACTGGTAGTCTAGTTAATTAGTTTTTGAGACGTTAATGCCTTCTTAATCATTGACTTAATAGTTTTGAATAGCTTCATAAGTTTTAGCTGCTGTCGTTTATTACTCAGGAAAATTAATTTAAATTAAAACATTTGTAAGGCAGGTTTTTATGAGAATATTACCAACATCTTCATTGTCTGGGGAACAGGTGCAAGATCATCAAAGGTATCTTTCCTTCTGGATCAATTTTCCCGTAATGTTTTCCAATAAAGGGGTGGGGGAATAATGTTACTAGGGGGAAAAAAAGTTGTCTTAGCACAACATTTTAAAAATGATTCATAGCAAAATACAAAAGCAAAGGGAAGACAACAAAATCTGTTACAGTGCATAAGGTCTTTGAAGTTCTTTGCCTGATAACAAAAGGAAACATTTTGAATACCTGAGTCTGTGCAAAGTTATATAATGAGCTTCTGCAATTGTATCAACTTTCTCTTTGCACATCTACAGCCAATGCCATGGGAAACTTGGACCTAGGTAGGACTCTTGAGCAGCACACTGCCAGCCCAATAATGATAGAAATTAAACCTTTTAAAATATTTTTAAGGATAACATTTCTGCATTTCATAACACTGTTTCCTGAATATTAACATGACAGCATTTGCTTTCAGGAGAGAATAGTATTGCTGCCAAGACAGTAGCATCCCTTTGTGTGAATATTTCTCAGATGCCATATCTCAAATATATTCAAGTGGAATGTTGCTCAGCACAGAAAACATATATTTTTAAAATAAGCATCCACCACATTTTTCTCTTGTAAGGTAAACCAATATAAATATTGAGGGATACCTTCTGTGTCTTAAGACTCCATTCCACAGGAGAGACTTTGGCTGTTGGATGAAGAACATGGTGCTATTTGCTGGAATTACTCAGCTTTTTTTTTTTTTTGCCATTAAACGGAAGTGTTTGACAGTGTGTAAAAGAAGGGATAAAAACACTGAACCCACAGGAGCACCAAAGCAAGCAGGGGAAGTGTCTGTTTCGGCCACAGATAGAAAGCTTCATAGCAGCACCAGAACAGCCAGGAAGCTAATGAAATAATGGGCAGGGGTTAAGTAGCAGTAAGCATCTATTTGTGTCTTTATAAACTTTATAAAGTACGTCAGTAAATCTGGTTCCCCCTCTCTGTCTTGGGAGTCTGTAGTGCAATAGCACGGAGAGATATTCTAATTACTTTTTGGAACAATGAAGTGGCACTGGTTGCAATTCCTTCCTTTTAATTCTACTAGACATTAGAAACAGACAGTAGTTTTTTTGTGAAAGGTTTTCTGCACTGTGACAAAATGCAGACCCATCTGAACGAAAAGTGATTGGTGGAAAGCGTATGAATTTCCTGGTATTGAAACATTTTTCAGGGAAAAGCTTCAAAAATCTACATTTTTCTGTGTTAACAACAAAACTGGTTTTGTATTTTCAATGGTGGTTTCCCAAAAAAGGATGAGAAAGGCTCAAGCTAAGATGTAATAAATTGTTTTAAACCACTAGAACTACCCTCTAATTTTTGGTTTGTGTAATTCTTTGAACAGGCCATTTTTAAATCAGACTCTGGGTAGGAAATAATTTCAATGTTTTTCAGTTCTTTCTGATAGGTAAATAAATTGTAAAAAAACTTGTACAATATTGTACTGGTTCTCATATCTCTAGAAAACATGATCTCTGTTCTATTATTTTTATTGTATTAGCAATAAAAATAACTATTCTCATGCTTATAACAAGGTATATTAAGGTATAAGAAGTGTTTTATTAGTTTTCATGCTAAAGAAAAGAAAGCAGGTAACATTAGCAGGCTGAGTACTTTTGGACAAAAGGAACAAAGCTGAAAAACAGGCTTCATGATTCTTAATTAATTCAAAGTTAATTATATTGTTTATAACCATGTGCTTAAATCTTCATATAGAAAATGTTTATGGCAGCAAATAGACAGTAATTTAACTGCATTAAATTTTACTTAATTTGAAATAAGAATGTTGCATTAAGTGAGCTTAAATAAATGGCAAGGTCTTTCTCTTGTTTAGCAAGACAAGTGGCAAGCCACTTAAATTGCTGACCTGGAATGTCAAACACAAACACCATGGAATAATATTGCTTCAACATGAACAGAAGGTCAGAAAGTTCACCAGCTTAATTGCTAGTTTTTCAACCAAGTGCAAGATAATTCTAAATTATGAGTCATTTCTTGCAAAAATATATCTGTTTATGAGAGCAGTTGATGTAGATCCAGAGACTGAGAGAAAAACTTTCCTTTAAAGATACTGTGGAATTTGATAAATTACTACATAGAGGGTACTAGTTATGTAAAAAAATAATCTCTCTCTTCTGCAGTGTGTTTTAAGCCACTTTAGTATCCTACTCTGATTTAGCACTGATTTGCATTTCACACTTTAGAGCATCTTCTATTATTTCTTGATAGCCAGTTTGTTTATATTCCCAGACTACCTATATCTTGGTTAGATGATCTTCTACCTGCTCTCCCCTTTTGATAAGAGAATCCCAAAATGACATCTTGGAAACTACAGTAAATTTAGGGCTGCAGCTTCAAAAAAGAAATGTTTCAAAGAAGAAGGGTGGGAAAAAAAGTACAGAGAGAACCTTTGCAGCAAAGCCTGAGATATAAATTGTTAATCTGATGTAGAACCAGGCTGCCAGATTTTGGAATCAGAATAGCTACTTCATCATAGAAACTCTTGGATATAGTGCTTGACCTTAAGGTACACGTTCCCCTTTGAAGAGCCCCACAGAAATCCAGGCATTTTGTTGGTTGCAGTGCCACAGCAATGCATGCACTTCTCATGATTACCCAGCCAGCCTCTGGGAAGGATGAAAATATTGAAGCTGGCACCAAGAAACAGCTGAATTGGAGTAAAACATTATCTTGGAAAAGGTTACAAAAGAAAATACCTCAGTTCAATATCCAAAACTCAGATTCCAGATTTTCTGATTTCGATTTTCTGGACCCCTGTTTTTTGAATAAAAGTAGAATGAGAAAGAGGTTAGTTGAAGAGGATCCATTTGAATCAAACAGCAGTGTTTTGATGTTTTTAAGTTCATTTTAGGCTAAAAATGTAACACCAGGCTTTTACAAAAACCCCACAATATTTCTTGGTTTCACCTACATCAAGAAATGCCACACAGCAAGCCTTTCTTGTGGTAGAAAATTTTACTGCGTAGTGCTTAGTCAATTCTTTACCACAGAACAAAAAAACAAAGCCAACAAATGAAATTAACTTTTCTAACTTCAAGAGAAGTTTAGATTGTATAGGCTTCAGGCTTGGGGTTGAACAAAAGGGTGAGCGGCACCCTTCTATATGATGTGGTTTGCCCATTATTGAACCCTGGCACAGCAGGACTTCCATTCATGTCTAACCATGCTACTGGAACTAGTTACCCAGCCCACTGCTAAGGACAGACATTGGACATGCTGGAAGGGAAGGAAGATCAGGATCTCTTTGGGAAGTCAATATCTTTAAATAATCAAATTAAATTGCTGTTTACATTTATGTGATTTGATTCAGGTACTGTAAATTCTCCAGAGGGCTGGGGAGGGCTGCATGTTGGAGAACTTGTGGGAAAGAAGCTTCTTACTCATGGGCAGAGACCATGGCCATGAAGGGACAACCAAAACAGAAGCCTACAAAAGAATGACTTTTTTTAATTTTATTTTTTTTTTCATTGAGTCTTTTTGAAGATGAACCAAATATGCCATTTCTATCCTTAGGCTACATAGCGAAGGTTGGCTGTTGGATGTATTTCAGCGTATTCATGGTGAGGAAGACACATTCTTTGTTCCACTGGACTTGGAGATTTCCAGTCAGGAGCTGAGCTACATTATGAAGAGGGCTGAGCAGTGGAGAGGAATCAATGGTGAAAGACGGATGGTGAGTGGTGAACAGAGTCTGAAAAATGAGTTTGTGATCCAAATTAATGCTTTCTATTTCTTGGTGTTTATTTAAAAGAATCTAGATATTAAAAAAATAAATAAATTAGGGTGCTTCATTGAATGGAGAAGCTAAGAAACAGCATGTTCAGGAGAATTTTGTGACATTGCATGTGCATTGCCTGAACATCCTGAGGGGTTACAATCTGCTTAGTAACCAAAGGCTTAGAGACATCACTGATGTCAAAAATTATCTGTGACATCTGATGGTTCTTGACTGGGTCTTAGAGATTTACTACTGGTTTAATGTCAGTATCATCCCAGATAATTTCTCAGGCAGCTCAGCAAACTGGGGATTTCCATGAATAAGAAGAATTCATTCCTTAGGAGGGGATAGGTGAGGCTGCCCTGAGAAGGGGGTGTGAGTTTGGTCAGTCGGATATGACAGCCATGCTCTTCTCCCTGGCCCTCTTTCTCCAGGATTGCCCAGAAGAGTGGGCTAAGTTGGACATTTGCAGGGAAAGGTACTCTACTTTTGTTATCAAAATAATTCCTCTTTCTTTTCTGTTACGCCCCTAGCCTCTAGTCCCATATAAAGACCTTAAACTGAGATGTATAGGAGATACATTCTGTGTTTGAAAAGGGTCCAGTGGTGGAGAAGCCATCCACAGATGAGGCTTCTGGTCATAATTGCTTTCAGAGAATTGAAAATAGCAGAAGTAACGTGGTCAGTAGTCCCTGAGGGACATGGTTTTCCTTCCGTGAAGGACTTATTCTTCCTTGCTTTCTAGCTTTGCATCAGTGTTCTTAATTCCCATAGGATTAATTTGCAAACCAGCTCTTAGAAAATTCATAAAGTGCTCATCACTTCTATTTATACATCTCTGAATGCCTCTGTGTACAATGCTTTGTTTGGTAACTCTCCTGCTTCAATGTAAAAAAGAACAGATTCCCGATAGGAAGGAAATTAGTCCTCTTAAGCATGTATGAGTTATTTTGTTTTTCTTTTCTAACCCTCTGGAACAAGGGATTTAAGATTAGGGTCTGCAGGTTTTTCAAATCTCTATAACTACCTCTGAAAGATCAGCAGTTTATATAAATATATAGCCTCAGTTGTCACTGTTATAAACATCTGCCACAGCTGTAATTATTTTCCACCTTTTTTTTCCCTGTGATGACAGTTTGGACCCTGAAAGGAAAAACTGAATGAAAAAGCAGATACTCAGTAAGCTTAATTTTTGTGGGAAAGTGTAGAGCACCACATGGCATTTCAGCAGATGGGAGGGAAAAGGTTTGAAAGAGTGAATGTGCTTCTGCAACTACCTGCCTCAGACATTCACACTTTTTGTACAGATAGAATTAATTTTGTTTTTCCCAATAAGTAAAATAAGTTGTTTTCTTTTTTTTTTTGTACTTCAAAACTTTCTGCAATAAGTCAAAATATAACCACTGGCAATTGGTTTCTATTATCTTTGTTACAAGTTAAGTAAGGTCACACAAAGAATACATGTAGTGGACCAAATTTTCTATGCCAGGACCACCAGTGGCATATGGAAAAAGTGGCAAATGAGGAAAGTACAAACAACTACATTTCTCTTTTAAGTTCTGAATAAGTTTCTAATGATATTTCCAGCATATAATTTCTTGCAGCAGAGCAAAAAGGGCTGAATAAGGTGGGAAAAAAAAAGAAAAACAAAAAAAAAAGGAAGAGTGGGAGGAAAGGAAGAAGTGTGAGGGGTAAAGACAAATGGAAATGAATGGAAAGAAAAATTACTTTTCTGTATACAAATAGTCTGTGTCTGAATGGAGGAAATCTGAATGTGTTGTCTACTGCTACAGTAAGACAAATTTCAAGAGACAGAACACTGAAAAGCACAACCCATAGCTATAGACACGTGTAAGTGCCTAGTTTTGCTCCCGGTACACAGCCTACCATGCATGAAAGGCTACACTGAAATGTGGAACCTTAAGTCTGAGATCCTTTAAAATGGACCCAGCCTCAGATGGATCCAGCACTTCAGAGGGTGCAGTCAGAATAGAGGGAAGAATCCCAATGCTACACAGGGAACAGCACATTTCATTCAACATAGCAAAGTGATGCACAATTTTGTCTTTACTAAAGCCCCTAAGTTTCTGGTTCCTATTCTGTCTATGTATGCATTAACCTCATGCCTTTTGCTTTTCATCCAAAAGGCATGATATGTACTAAGCAAAAGCCAGGCTGTGACAGTGTAAAACATTCCTGTTCTCTGGGGGACATACTGGTGCAGACTATGTGATGTAAGAAGATACGAACAATGTGGAAAGGGCACAGGAATTTGCATCACTGGCATCTCTAGAGATGATTTCTACCATCTACTGTAGTGGTCACAGGATCTGCCTCACAATGGGGAAAATTTGTGAGTGGAGGCTGCTATTCAAAACTCCTGAATTATCAGTACAAAACACAAATACAGTGGAAAAATAAACAAAGAAACAGTCTACAAAAACCAAAATCTTCTCATTCTCTTCTTTTTTTTTTTTTTCTTTCCTTTTTTTTTGGTATTATTTTGATGAGAAAGGGAACTATTAAAGGAAACGTTGTTAGTTCTTTGGCAAATCTAGTTTTGTAATAAAAACTTGCTCCATTCTGGAAATATGTTCTCCACATGGAGCATCTCCCTGCAAGACTGGGAGCTGTATTTGCAGGTCTTTTTATGCTCCTAGGCATTGCAGATACTGAAAGACCCTTTATTCTGCCACAGATTTGCATAAGGTATTTATCTTGTCCCTTTCTTTTTGTATGTCTAATTGTACAAAGTAATCAGTATGGAAGACACATCACTAGGTCTTATTGCGTGCATTATTAATGTGTTAATTTTTAAATAAAATACGAAATTAACTGTGAACAATTTTTATAAAAGGAAGCAAGAGACTGCCATATCTTACATCACTCCATATAAAAAATATATTTTAAATGGAGGTCATTCAAGTAAATAGTCAGTCAAACCTCCTGGAAAAAATAGGTCTACATTTTTGCAATATTTTCTTGCTATTAACCATGTGCTTCTCATTTTTATTCGCTGGATTAAAAATTGCCCCATAAATGGGTATTTTATAATATGCTTAATTTCCTTTTATTAAATTGATAAATGCAGCAGCAGAGGACACATTTACAATATGATGAGAATTTAAGGTTATTGCATTTTATAATTTTTATATTGTTCAGAGGAATGATTTGTCATTTGTGGAATGACATCCATGCCATCATTTCAAAGTATTTTCGGTCTTTCTTTTGATAGGAAAAAGGTCACTTTCTGTAGACCAGGAAGACATCAGTCTATTAAACTAATTTGCCTACATGCAAATTTTGTCATTTTTACCTCATTAACTATTTATCATAGAGTAAAAAAATATATATATTCATGAAGGGGCAGCTAACAGCCTGATGGAGCTGGAACTAATATTTTGCAACTCTAATGATTTTTTGCATCCTTAATTAGATAGCATAAGGTTGATATGATTAGGTCAGGATGTAGTGTTTTTCATTAAAATACATTTTAGAAGCTGTATTCATAATCTGCCCTTGCAATTAAATAATGAGCCTATGAGTTTAATATTATCGACCCAATTATTATCCCACGGAAAAGTATACCTTTAATAAATTTGTGCCGTAGGACCTTCATTAGCAACAAAACGAATTATATTTCCAGGTACACAGATTACACGCCACAATCACATTTATGTAGCTGTTTGGAGGGCACTGCGTGGGAAGAGCCACCGTAGCCCTGTACCTCACAGAAAGGCCCTTGATTATTCTGGAAGAAGCCATTTACAATGCCTTTAACGAGGAAAGCTGCAAAGAAATAAAAATGACACCTACTGAGGCAGACAGAAATACTTCTAGAAACCATGTGCTGAAGCAGTGTTGTGTACATCTGTGTTAGGAGGAAGCCCATTCCTCCATTCCTGTTACAAACATGGAAGTAGAGCTGAATATTTGCTGATCTTTTATTAGAGACAGTCACGTCCTAGATATGTGTCATCAGATTCTAGAACGAGTAAAATCAGGACCGGTGGTAGACAGGAATATTTTAATGTGCTGTTAGCAGATCAGTGATGAAGTCAGGACCCTGGATTTTAGCCAAGACTTTTCTTTTTTTATCTAGAACTGATAAAAGTCACAATGTCTTTCTGTCCTCACTGAGTAATCGCTTTTCCAGTGTTAAGTAATAGTTTAGAGATGTGGTGGAGTTTTCTTTTGCCTAAACAAGTAAGAATTAAAAAAAATAAAAAGAAAAAGAAAAAAAAAGGGGGGGTGGGGAAGTATTTCTAGTAAAACAACTGACCAGACATGGTCTTTTAAGTAGGATCTGTTGTGACTGGATTGGTTGTTAGTTGTGCATCTGTTTGTTCATGTCTAAAGCCTCTGAACTATTTATTAGGTCAATTGCTATTGGCAGGAATCAAAAGGAATAAACATGACCCTTGGAGATTTCTTTCTGGATTTAGTCCTCAAAGTACCACCCCTGCTTTCAGTGAGACATTTTGTGTAGTAATACCAACGATGAGAAAAGTTGTGCAAGTAGCAAGCTGAAACAAAACTGTTTGTATACCAAGCATAGGCCCAAAATATTGACATATAAGGAGGTTTTCTGGAAAAAAAAAAAGCAAGGTCTGTAGGCAAGAAGATAATGTGAAACTTACACTTGAAATAAAGCCTGATGCACTGCAAAATTATTTTAATGAGACTAGGGCTAATTTTCTAATTTTAAAATGATATTATAGCAAACCATAAAAAATTACCCGGCAGTAGATTTTTGAAAGGAAAATATATTTGTAATTATCTTGAACACACAAGATTACTTCAGGGCCTATTATCGACACAAATTTTGGTACCACTTTACACTAATTTGCATTTATTACTCTCAGGCCAACTATTAATATGTTAATAAATAAGTCATTAATACTTGTTATTTAATTGCTATCTATTTATTCCTCTTCAATAATGCATTAATTACTTGTGAATTGTTGAGGGCAAAATCCTGCCCTTGCTGGTGGAATCAGCACTGACAGGAGAGGAAACTGATGTTGGATGTGGCAGCACCACAAGGGCTGCTGGAGAGCAAGTATTTTAGCTCACTGAGCACAAGGAGGTTAACTTTGGATTTTGTCTTAGAGGAAGCTTCAGAAGCCTCCAGTCTGTGCTGCAGCAAAGCTGCTGGACCACAGGTGGAGGCTGATGAGGGCAGGCAGTACCACACCTGAGGTTTCTGCGATTTGTCTCTTCTTATGGTCCTGGTCTTGCTCCAACACTGGAGTCTGGAGCTTGCTTGCACATACAGGATGATGGATAAAGAGAAGAGAAGGGCAAAAACTGAAGTAACCTGAAGGCCAGCTGTAGACGTAGGAAAGTGTAGCACACAGTGTGTAGTGAGAAATGGAAATAGGTACATTGTTTTCTTGCTGTTGGATATTGGAAAGAGAAAAAGTAGAATCCTCAATCATGCTCTAATTCAAAATCCCTTGTGTAAATTGACTGTAGTACAGATCAAAAAAGGCTGAAAAGTGTACTGATATCATAATTGGCATATTGTCTGTTTGAAGATTTACTCTGAGTGTGATTTCTTGCCTCTTTCTGGTGAGACCAGGCCAAATTTTGAACAAGAACATCAGCCTGTTTCTGTGAATCTAATAGATCTGATCATCTTAAATTTCATCTTTTTCAAGTTGTAGGGTGAATTTTTCCCATGAGCACAAAGAGAAATTTTACTGTTGCCTTTCAGGAAGACCAGTTTCCAAAAGACATGTGAAAAGCTGTAGTGTTATTTTGACTTAAAAAAATTGAGGAAATGATCTGGAAAGGGTAATACCATGGTACAGACTGTGGGGACCTGAAGGAAAAGTCAAAAAGACACAAGGTAGAAACAGGAGAAAAAAAGAAGAAGTGGTTCAGGAATTTATGCAGAAGACACAAACATGCCAAATAAAATAGAAAGAAATTGAGAGAAATGCAAGGTAGGGGAAGCTGATGGGAAAGGACAACTATACAAGATAACTTTACAATCATGGTTCCATAGAAGAATTCTTCTCAAATTGCTGATTTAGCTAGCACTGATCTGCAAATGGAAATAGGAAAACACATTGAGAAAGCAAAAGTATGCAAAATGTAAATTTCTTTTTTACTCATTCTTCTGTTTGTTTTTTTCTGACTTTTTCTGTCCAACTTTTTCTGACTATGAGTTACACCATATATATATATATATATATAAGATCTACCTCATGCACGCTGTATTATATCTTTAAGAAATATCAAATGGCTGAGATCACTCAAAGCTGCTGCTCATAAGGTCTTATAATTTTGATCTGTGGTTTCCTTTCCCTAAACTAGTTTTGGTGAACTTTTAGAAATCTAGCATTTTGCAAGTTTACAATTAAATTTCTTTTTCCTAGCGTTAATGCCTACTGCAAAAATTTTTGGAGTTGCTGGTTGGAACTCTCAGTACAATGTCTCCTGCAATTTAGATTGTATGAAGAACCAAACCTTCTGTGCTGTAAGAGTAGCATAGGAGAGTAGAAAGCAGTAGCAAAGCTGACTGTGAGCCTATCTAGAAAAAATTATCAGTAATATAGAATTTAATTCCTTACACGCCAGTATGAATAAATCACTGTGTTGATCTGGGGTAATGCACATTTGTTTCAGCCAGTACAAGCAAACTACCCTGCTAGTCCAGAACAATTTAACTCAGCATGTTAAGGTGACTTGTAATCACCTATCTGCTATAGAAATTGTAGGAGGAGAACCTCGAACCCTTGCAGTCAACAGCAAAACTTGCACTGACTTTATTAGAGCCAGAATTTCCATCTATCTGTGTAAGCAAAGGGGAGGGGAGGAAATAGGGCCATGTCTCACTGAACTTCTTCATGATCTGTGTGTATAAGGTCAGATTCTCATCTGGGATAAATTATTGAAGGCAGTCTGTATTTTTTTTTTTTTTAAGATTAAATGGAGATTGAAAGTCAGAGATGAGCAGAGGAAAGGCTCAGCCCAGTAATGGGATGTTAGAGAAAACAGCAAAATGTAAGGTCAGAAAAGAGAGTAGCACTCTGTTGCCTCTTAGATTTAAACCAAAATTATTTCTGCATGAAAAGGGAAGGCCTTGAACTGTGTAGGATTGAATTGGCCATATGGTTCTGAAACACTTTGCTTTCTATTCTTTTAGTGTATTTAGTCCACAGGGAGTGGTGGGTGAAAAGAAGAAAGGGGGGGAAATGTGGATTTTTGGAAGCATCTGGAATAGCCAAATACGCTGACCATATCCAGGCATGCCATTAAACCTCACAACTGTTGATTAGTAATTCATCAGAAAGTGTGCAAATGCGAGCTGTGGAAAACAAGGTAATGCAGTCTAGGTAAAGGAAAACTTTCTTTTGCCTGTGTGGATAGGTCTAACGAGTGGAACTGCTTAAACAGATGTGCACACAAAAGGAGGCCTTGTAATAAATTATAACAATGGTAGAACGGATATAATCAACAAGTAAACTAATGGAAACAGCATTAGAAATTGAGCTGGTAGAATAACACTGCACAGGCCTTGCTTGATTCCATGTTGTATCCCATCTTGATGATGAGAAAGAATAACTAAAAAAAGGAGAAAACTGGGATTAAAACCCCCACATCTATGCAAGCTTCTCTGAATCTGAAAATTGCATGACAATAAGTTAATAGAATAAAAGATAAAAAAGAAAAGCAAACTTTGCACGCTATGTGGATGCAAGTACTATGAGCTACTTACAACATTTCTTTTTTTTTTTTTGTTTGGCATGTTCATGGTAAATCTATAAACTGAAAACAAAATGATTTAGTCAGACTCCATGGAATTTACTTAGAGAGGTAGTAAACATTATCTTGTGTTTAGAAAACATGCATTTTATTTCCCCTTTCAATATGCATCTTGTTTCCTTTTTAAATGAGAGCTGATTTATTTAAGTCTCCTTTACTGTCCCCATTATATGCACAATATAGTATTTCCAGAGTAAATGATAACAAATCATTTTAATCCTATAATCAATAAGATAATTATATAAAGGCAGTAGTGAAGATGAGCCAAACTAATAGTCTGCTGGCAGAAATGTGTTAATTTCTCTAATACTTCAACAGACATCCAAACTGTTTTGTCAGAGATGTTGGACAGTGATGGAGGAGGAGTACACTTAACTGTAATTTTTGTAGTAATTCATGGGAAGTCTCATTGACATGTGCTAATGGCACTTGATTGCCCTCAAGATGTTTTCACAACAGAACTCTGCAAGTGCCACATCAAGGTTTGCTCAGTCAAATAGTTTTTTTCTCCTTGCATCTAGATAATTTGTGACCACAGGCAAACTTTTGAAAATCCAAGGTGGTTTGCAACACTCCGTTGGGGTGAATCTGTCATCAGCCGGCTGGTACAGATCGCTGCACTAATGAAGAGCAAGCTCTTTGGGTTTTTTGTCATTTCTGCGCAAGCAATCCATTTTGTTTCTCCTCAGTGGCAGGGTATGTTATACATCTCATCCTGTATAATCTGACTTACATTATAATTTGATTCATACACAGCCTTTCCACAGAGATTAATTAGCATCAGGCTTGAAGTTTGCAAGTGAAAATATGATAATTAGTTTTCTTGGAACGTTAACATTTCAACACTTCAGGTTCTCTCCATCTTTGTCTTCAATGAAGCTGCAGTAAACGAGCGCCATTTCTCTTCTAAATCAGACTCTTGTGAGGTTTGAAATACAGACATTTTCATCAAGCTGGATAATTTCCATAGAAAATTTACTAGCTCATGAAATATTGCAGGAGTAATTCATACAATGACTCCCTCCTCCCCTTGGTAGGTTGAAGTATGATGTGAGCAGTTCTGAAAACCCCCAGGACAGTCACTTATTTAACAATGGTGATTCCTACTCCTTGTAACAAAAATCAGCTGACTCTGCACTTTTTGCACAAAACAGAATTAGCCAGTAGGTCTCTCATATGGTTGTCAGGTAGTGCTGTAAACAAGGTTACATTAGTGCTGTAAACAAGGTTACTCCCTGCACTCATTTGTTCTCATGGAGGATTTAATACAGGTAACTCATTTGGCATACACAACGTCTCAAGAAGAGTAACTCACCAGGATTTTGAAAAAAAAATAGCAGTATATGTGAATAATGAGAACATTCAACATTACAATAGTGAGTAAAAATGTTATATGAAATATCAACCCTGATGATTTAAAGACATAATGTAATCGCTAACATATGGGGCTTAAGAAGAAACTCACATTATAGAAAAGTTACTGTGTTGTTGTCCACTATGGGTGTGTGTAGCTGTTTAAAAACTAGTATTTGTTTAAAAATTTCTGATTTATACTCCTTGGTGTTAAACAAATTTTCTTTTTTCCAAGGATGTGCTTTTAAAAGATCTCAGTCTTCTCCAGCTACTAAATTCTCTATTTAAGATGTAATTCATCTTGTTACAACTCTGGCAGAGTTGTATCAGTTGTAATCAGACACTCTCTGAGTTTGGGCAGGGTACTGTTGATGCCCATCGATTTAGACAAGTTAGGGGTAAGTGACTCTTAACCAAAGTAGAATCTAAATTACCATGTGGCTGTGAGCTTGCATATGCAAAAGCATGAAGCTCATGTGTCAGTTGTGTATGTAACTGCAAGAATGGTTTTGCAGATCAGGCTCTTTATTTCTTTTTTTAAAGGAAATTAAATTTATTACCAAAACCGAAGCCTCAGTAGCTTGCTTTCTAGTAATGACCTTTAAATATTTTGGGAACTAATGATATTTAAATGTAAATTTCCCCACACTAACAGCAGAGACTAGTGAAGACACTTTCACAGGGCTGAGAGAGATCTTTTTGCCCACTGAATGGGGCTGGTGGCACATAGGAAGCCGTGGTCTGGCTGTGTATAACAGCTCCAGGAGACTTAGGGGGATGGCTGAGGTTTTGCCTATGCAGTGAGTTTTTAGAAGATGCACACTTCATCTCAAGCCCAAACAGGTCCTTTCTGTTTTCTTTCTTAACCTGAGCTCATAAGGCAGAGTAAACTGCCTGAGCCTACAGGTGAGCTTTGTTACAGCTAAAACCAAATGTGGGCAGAGTGAATGTAGGTCACAGGACTCAGTGAGGATACTTTCTGCTACAGATATGCTAAAACCTGTAGTCTCAGTGGACTACAAACCCCAGCTGTGGATTTGAAGTAGATAGCCTTGGAAGCTCAGAAATAGGGGGTGGATTAGACTTCCTCTGCTGAAGCCTGAAAGCACTGTCCAGAGCTTATATGCTGAAGTTTCCTGAAGAGGTCATGATTTTCACCCTGATGTGTTTGTCAGGGCAGAAATGTGCTCTCACCATGCTTCCCATCTACATCATTTTTCCTATCTTAGCAATAATCAGGGCATCTAAACCAACAATAATTTCCTGGTCTGTCTGAAACCTGGTGTGAACGTCTCTGAGGCCAGCCAGCAAGACTTTGTTGTTGAACAGAGCCTTGTTTTCTCCTGATTGACAAAGGGGGAGAGGAAGACATGCCCCAGGGAGGTGAGGTTGTAAGGAATTCCTTCCAACAACAAAAAAGAGAAGGAGGCAAATTGACTGTTTTATTAGGAACATGATCTGTAGTGTTTTTCATCTGGAGAGGGGATTGTTGCATGCTGATGAATAACGGGTATCGTATCACAAGAGTGCTAAAATGCCCCTGAGCAAGTTTGTTCCTTCAGCTCTCCTTCAGCAGCTCCTGCTATCCCAGCCACTGACCTGTGAAATGTGGTCGCGTGCTCTGGATTTTTCCTGTATTTTGAAAGCTGTTCTTTTAATCTTGCAAAATATCAGCCTAAACAGTTAAATGGGAGTTGCATTTGTTAGGGTTTGTGTATTAATATTAATGGAAAATCTGACAGGTTGTGTGGCCTGGGAGGACTAATCACACCATTCAGGTGACAGGTAAGCGCAGCAGGTTGTATGGATTTATTGTTTTGAAACTTAGTTTTGTCAAAACCAGAATGGACTTTTAAAAACCCACATTTTTTGAATAAAATACTACAGTTCTAGAGAGGAATGCTGAGAAATTATCAAGGGAAATGTTGGCAGCTCCTAACTTTGGCATGCTCTGATGAAGATGGAGCCAAACTTTGAACCTCACAACACCTTGGTCGAAATGGGCACTGTTCAGAAAATCTACTTTCCACTTGAATCTTAGGGCCTTTTCTCCTGTTGGCTTTGAATACCTCCCACTGTTCCTTAACATAAGGCTTTGGGACCACCTTGACTGTTCTGAGGTGTTTATCTCCTCCACTGACTGTGTGCAGGAACTTATTTGCATATCAGGCTCCCTGATTATAGACCTAAAGTGCATAATTTTCCCAGGAGCAGCATATTGATATAACATTCCAGTGCTACCATTGGGCACTAGGACTAAATTCTCGTTTCCTCAAAATGAGAGAGAAAAAGGGAAAGGGCAAAGCTAGGCAGTGCCTTAGGGAGCTGTGCTCCTCCCGAACCTTGCCTAGGCTACAGCAACGGGAGCAGCACACCCGGTTTTGCAGGGAATTTGTCTGGCTAGAGTAACCATGAAAGGTTATTTAAAAATAGGAAAATTGCACCTGGTCATTTAAAACATTTCAGAAGGGGTTGTTGCGCCTGTCAGACGAACGGCCATTGAAATTGGCACGTTGGCCATGACATGAGTAATTCTTCAATGAATCAGTCTTTTTGCATAGAAAATTATCCCATCAGAAACACTCTTAGTAGCGCTAGCCTGCAGGCTTGAAGCTTAAGCTTAGCCACGGCGTAAAAACCTCCCCAGCCTTGTTTTCTTTTGCAGCTGAGATTACCCATTTAGAACTCGTAATTTAGAATTTTCTCAGATAAACCCCCTTTTGTATTAATGAGTCTTGCCTGAGAGAGCAAGCCTGCCAACTGGATCCTTACTTCACTAGTTCACAAAGAAGGATTCTTATTTTAGCCTTATGGAACACACTTGGGCTATGCATTACCATTTAACAAGCGGGAAATAATGTAGTAAAGGTAGAAAGCGGGTTTCTGTCTCTTTCAAAGTCAATATAGGCAGAGAAAAAAACATACATGATAGTACCTTACTAAGCTTTTTAGGATTACTCTTCTCTTTACCTCGATTGTTTCCTCTTTGCTGAAGTCTGATGGGCTTCAAATAAACTGAAGACTTGTGAACCTGGGAGCCTAAACCCTCCTGCTGCTAGGGAAAGGTTTATAGACTAGTTCCTTTCCTTATTGCTTTATAATGGCATTGTTTGGAGCAGTGTGCACTGCAGCTTGAATAACATCTTGGAGGATGTTAGTTAATTTTGCTGGTTGCCAACTAGTGTCTTTTCAAGCGGTTTTTGAGGGCTTCAGGTAACTTAGTATTTGGGACAGATGGGAAATATTTTATCTGCAAAAGTTATCCCACCTCATGCTTACATCTGGGCAGCACCCGTTGGATGTATGCAGGCCTTCAGGGCTACAGATAGCAGTGGGTGCCTTTGGCTCAGTAGGTAAGTGTGACACTGATGAAATGCATACTTCATAAGGCCCTTGCACAGGATGAGGGAGCCAGAACCTCCCTCAGCATGCAGCAGACCTCTGTGGATCACTCCTCCCTTCAAACAGCAGAGCCAGGACTGGAGCAATATATAATGCAAACTGGTCCAGCCTCAATGTCTTCCTTGATGGGCTGATCTATTGTTTGGTATTGTCAGCATCCCCCATTCTTGAGTCTGTGGTGTCCACAACACCAAATTGTTTGCTCCAGTGACAGAGAAGAAGATCTTTGGAATGGAAAAAGATCTGGGAAATCTGATTTTAAAAGTGCCTTCTTGAGAGCTCTGCTCTTTCTGTCATAGCCCCATCCATTCTTGTTTTCTTCCTCTCCAAATTTCACAGAATCATAGAATGAAAGAATATGCTGATTTGGAAATGTCTCACAAGGATCATCAAGTCCAGCTCCTGGCCCTGATCAGAACAGCTGCAAGAATCACACCATGTGCCCAAGAGCACTGTCCAAAATCTTGAACTCTGTCAGGTTTGGTGCTGTGACCACTTCCCTGGGGAGTGTGTTCCAGTGCCCAGCCACTCTTTGAATGAAGAACCTTTCTCTAATATCCAACCCAAGCCTCCCCTGACACAACTTCAGGCTATTCCTACAGGTCCTGTCACTGAGCACCAGAGAACAGGGATCAGTGTCTGCCCTTCCTCTTCCCCTCACAAGGAAATTGTAGATCACGATGAGGTCTCCCCTCAGTCTTTTCTAGGCTGAACATACCAAGTGACCTCAGCCACTCCTCATATGGCTTCCCCTCAAGTCTCTTCATAATCTTCATCACCCTCCTTTGGAAGCTCTTTAAAAGCTTAGTATCTTTCTTATATTGCAGTGCCTGAAAGTGAACACAACACTGGAGGTGAGGTCACCTCAGTGCAGAGCAGAGCTGGACAATCCCTGCCTTGACTGGCTGGCCATGCTGTGCCCAATTCTCCCCAGGACAGCGTTGGCCAACTCAGGGTCTTTCTTCTTGGTACCATGGCTTTCTTGTGCTTGCCTGACCTTTTCTGCCATACCTTGGTCCCTCACCTTTCTGACAAGTAGGGGCCAGCATAACCTTTTTCTTCTGTACCTGAACAACTAAGTCCTGACCACTGTGGTGATGCCAGCTCAGCATGGGTGTGCAGAGAAGGGCAATTTTAGGATTGGAGAAGCATTCTTAAAAGAAAATAGATGTGCAATCAAATTTCTGAAGGATGTTGAGCACCCACTGTGGCACAGGCATACAGCTCATCAGAAAAGCACTGCAAGCTTTTGTGATGTCTTTAAGCCATGAAGCATTCCTAGCAGGTTGAAATGGCCCCTTTTCATCGCTTTTCATCATTCTTCATCTAAGGACAGAGATCTTTAGCTGTGCTGGGTCAGGCACCAAGATGCCATTGCTCCCTCTATGGAATGCTTCATGGCTGGAGAAACCTGGACCATGGAGGTGCTTCCAAAGAAACTCAAGACATGCCGTTAGATGTTGTACAAAGTGACTGAAGGAAAAGGAGGCCCAGAAATAATAGTAAAAATATTTTCTTGATTAGTTTTTGCAAGTAGAAGTATAAACATATGTGCATGAGTGAGAATGATACGACAACAGATTATGACTGTTTTTGAGTCTTTACCCTCAATTTCCTCTTGCTTACACTCTGAAAAGCATGCATGTGGACCAGGACTGATGTCAGTTATACATCCAGCTTGAGAAGCTATAAACAGATTTTAGACATTACAAATGCAGTTTTTACATTGATTTCAATGTCTCATTGGTGTTAATTTATTTTTATGTGATACTAAATACTTGCAATCAATCCTTTGGGTAGTTTTCAAATGAATACCTTGTGATGAAAACTAAAGGCAAATGGAATGGGCTCTTGGGAGAACAAGGAGGGAGAAAAACACCAAAAATGGCAAATAACAAACAAAAAGCCTCAAAAACAAAACAAAATACTGTCATCTTTTACTAAATACAAAGTTCTTCTGCACTGTTTACACTCCAAATGCTGGGGTACTGGAGAGGGTGAGCAATCAGGAGTGAGGCAATATTTCCATCATTACAATTTACTATAAATGCCTGTTGAATTTTTATTTATTGTCAAGCTGAAGCAAAACACTGTGAAAATAAGTGAGTCAAATTTGCCATAAAATAAAAGCACCTTTGCTTTTGCACTGGTGATGGTGCAAGAAGTGTTGTCTGTTGTAAATATCTGGAATCTGACTCTTATTTATGCTGTTCTGACATCTTGAAAAAGCTCTAGCTTTGGCATAAATGTGTGCCAGAGCTGTGTGAAAGGTCCTGAGTAGTGTACAGAGAGGGATTTATGTTTTTCAAACCTGACGGTGCCCTTTATGCTAACCATGGAGGAACTCTGCTTGGTCTGCCATATATTGCCTCATCTCTGGCCAGTAAGGGTTACCCTTGTCATTTGTTGAATGTATAATAGGATTTAGAGATGGATTAAGCTAAATTTTTTGGCTTTAAAAGATTGTTTTGTTTTGTTTTGTTTTTCTTTAGTTTCATGGAACAAAGCTCTTTTCTTCCTGCACAAGAAACGTTGAACAGTTTAAACAAAACCTAATGAAAATTCTTGAATAAGGCAAAGATACTGCAGTTCAAATATGTTCATTCTGTTTTTGTAGTGATGTGGCATCATCATGACTAGTTTGTTTGTGTTTTCTGACTGATGTGTGGCCAGGCAGAGATTCTAACTTTAAAGCTTAGGATTCAGACTCTCGGCCCAGGCTTTTGTTGAGAATTATTATCACTGCAGTTGAGCAAGGAGATGTTTTACAGAATAAGCAAACCAACAAAAATAAACAGAGAACTCACAGTATTTTTTCATGTTTGCAACCCCATGATGTTTTGTTTTTCGTATCTATATTAAGCATGTGATGCTGAAAGTTACCACAGGTCAAAGACTTTTTATTATTTCATGAAGGATTCTAATACTCCATTTCCTTTTTTTATCATGAGGTACAAAAAGCTATTTCAGACAGAGCACGAGCAACCATTTTCATAATTTTGCTAAATTCAGGGAAATAATAATACAGTCAACTAGGATATGTCTTAAGTGGATTACTGAAGCATATTTACTATGATATTAATCCTGTTCTAATGCAGTTCTTTCAACTTAAAGATTTTTTCCACTAGTCTGGGTGGAATTTTGCTTACTCTAGAACTTGACTGTGTCTGGGGAAGAGAGAGAAGGGACATTTATTCATTCAAAAGATCATGTACATGCACATAATTCACATGTGCCAGGAAGCTGATCCCTCTGCTCTGAGTTCCTGCTGCCTTGCCATCACCCACAGTACCTTTCCTGATCCTTTCAGTGCAAGGAGAGGCCCTGGCAGGTGTGTTTGTTGCCAGGCTGGCAAGGTGCCGTGACCTGTGCCGGCCACATGATTTGTCAAATCAGACAAATAATTCCTGTATCTGTGCCTCTGTTACCTCTGGAAGGCATTTTCATCTCGCACACAATCCAGGGAGTTGTTGCGTTTAGACTGTAACAATCACAGAAAATACAAACCAGAACCATATCACCGCACTGCGTTATTCAAATGAGAGGTCAAATTACCCCCACTGATGTAAGCAGGGTTGCCAGGGTCTAAATGAAGACACAACTTGGCCAAAGGTCTGTTTCTAATGTGAGGTTTGAAGGCTGGTAGGTCTTGTGTCTAATATCAAACAGCTGCAAGTCAGTACCAGTTCAATTGAAAAATACGCACACGTTTCAAAAAAACTCTCCCCAAACAAAAGCATAATACCCAAGAACCCTGAATCTTGATATATTATTTAAACTTTGCCAGCATTAAACTATGATTGCTCACTGTTGCCTACTATTTTAGTTTGAGTTGCCTGTATGAGACTATTTAGGTGCATTAAAGCATGCTAAAATATTTTGGTATGATGCTCACACTTCTTCTCCTCCCTGCTCTCTCTCCCTCACACACACACACACACACACTCACCTACCTCAAGGCCCTTTACTAAAATGCAAGCCTGGTTTTTGCATCATTTGTATCTCTGTAGATCTGCAGCTTCTCTTCATTTGCATTTACTAGCAGAGAGCAAACTCTGGATGTGAATTTAGTGAACTGTTAGCAGGAGCAAGGAGGGAGGTCATTTATTAATCCTTACTTTCATTTTGCTGCGCAGCTTTTGGTGTCCTAAGATTACATGAGAAGACACTGTTATAACTATAATCACTCAGGAACTCAACTACAGACATATATAATAAATGAATACATTGCTCAGAAATTGTTAATGGCCAGCAAAGTATTCTTTTTCTGAATTACTGCCAAGTTTCAAAACTGCATGTGTCATCTTATCACGTACTATACATTAAGTGTTGGTCATGTAAGTCAGATCTGCCCTATGGGTATTTTAAATTGCAAACATAACTTTCTGAAACTCTATTGTAATGGTTTTTATTTGGCTTGGTTTCTAAATCAACATAGTTTGTTCATAACAATTCAATTGCTTTTTCCTTATTCTTTGCCTCTTCTAAATCCTTTATCTGAACAAGATACAAAGATCAAGTAATTTTTTAGGTAGCTGAGCATCTAATGCTGTCTAAACTCTCTATAAAATCTGCAGTAAATTTATGGTATGTACCTTTTTGTTTTTTTCATATATAACCCGTATAGAAGTGGAATTTAAAACACAGCATAGAAGTTGAAAGAAAGTCATGAAGGAAGCATGTTGTTGTTTTTTTTCATCAGGTATTGGCAATAAGAAACCATTAAAGATAATAATGACCTCAAAACATTTGAGTTTAGGCATCTTTCCTCTGCTGTACAGTTGTAGTTTTACAGTTCACCTGATACCCTCCTGCTGTATAACATTACTCTCAGTTTGGATGTCTAGTCTCATACTAGTACAGACTCCTGTGCATCATCTTTGAGATTTCAACCCATTGCAAATCTTCCCTCTTGCCCAACTGGACTGTAGCAGTGCCCAATGCTGATTTTGTTGGGCTTTTTTTGTCTTCCCACTTAGTGGCTGACTCTATAAGCAGGTGCTCTTGAAATTCCCAAGCCACCAACAAAATGTGAGGACACGAGCCTGCATGGTACACTAGAACCTAATTAGGATGTTTCTACCTTGGATGCCATCTGTTCAGGAACTTTTGAGAATATTTTAGGAAGAAAGGCTTTGCTGTGAGGATGGTGAGGCACTGGCACAAGTTGCCCAGAGAAGTTCTGGATGCCCCATCCCTGGAACTGTTCAGGGCTAGGTTGGATGGGGCTTTAAGAAGCCTGGTCTAGTGAAACGTATCTCTGCCCATGGCAGAGGGGTTGGAACTGGATGTACTTTAAGGTCCTTTCCAATCAAAACCATTCTGTGATTCTGTAATTCTATGGTTTTTCTTCTGTCATCTTTCTGAGTACAAAAAGCAGAAGGTACTGATGTGCAGATAAAAGCTTTCTAGGGAAATAGATAGAATTGTCTCTGAGAGTTGTAGGTGGATAGATGGATCAGTAAAGAGTTATATATTATATGCTAATAAATCTGTGAGGTATGAACAAACTGAGGAAAACACAAGTCTAGAAAATAGAACTGCAACATCTCAAGGCAGAGAAGATTAAAGTAGTTCTTCCAGCCATTCCATTTCAATGAATTATTGTATATATAAATCCATTTATGCTGGAAGTTGGAGAGGCCATTTGTTTCACAAATACTAGAGTTATTCCTGGAAATAGAAATGGGATTCTGAAAGTAGTTATTAAAGATATCTTTTGGGTTTAAGATAGCTCAGGTTCCAAGGGGCCACACACAATCATCTAATTCTGGGAGTCAAATTAGCATTCTGTTGAAATGGCTTTTACCTGGCAGGACACTTGGCTGCTTTTAGCTAAATTCAGAAGAACAAACCCTATTGTCATCAGTATTTATCCACAGCATCTTAAATTCAAGACTCATTTGCAGCACAGGTAAAATGGGATGCTGCTACCACAGGGACAGGGTGGTTTTGGCTGCTGCATCACAGTTATGATGGAGACTCCCAAGCAAACTTTGGTCTTGCTGTCTCTAGGGGAGCAGGGCAGTACTGGGATCTTCCCTGGCTGCAGTAGCAGGCATCAGTCTGGCTGCTGGGGCACTGCTGCAGGCAAAAGAGAAGAAAAACACGTGTCCCAGGCATCTGCCTGCTTTAGTTATGCCTCAAGCTGATCCTTCTTCAAGAAAGCAGATAGTCTGGCCAAAAAGAAGAGTGCTTTTGATGGGTGATTGCATATTAACATAGCCTGATCTTTAATTTGTAATCTTAACTCCAAATTCAAGTCACAATTGGCTAGAATCTGCTTAAATAAAGGAAGAACCAAGCAAGACTTGATCATCTTGAAATGATGGGAAATGTGTCCTTAATATGAAAGAAAAAATAATTCATAAATAGCCTTTCCCAGATTAACTCACAAAAAAGATCTCAAAATATTTTTCTCATTATTTTTTCTCAAAATATATTTTAACTTGAGAAAAAGATGTAGCACCCTCATTTGCTATGTGCTAAGTCTTTGGAAGTCAATAGCCTTTTGGAAGTATTTCCCTAAAACCAAACCATCAAAATATGATTGAAATAAGAGATATGCTGAGTGTTTTCTGATTTACTTTGAATGGGGTTCACTCCTCCCCACAAGAAATCCCCATGCCAAGTAATGAGAAGAGGAACCAGTAAAGAGCTGAGAAATGTTGCTCTGATTGAAAACTCACACTTCTACATGTACCAAAACACTGGGGTGGACAGTTAAATCAATCCCAAGTGATTTCAGTACCCAGAAACCAGCTCTTGGTTCTTTTGAACCTTCCAAAATATCAGCCAAGTTTTCATTAACACTGCCAACTTCAGAAGGCATTACACTACTCTTGGTTACACTTGCCCCTTTTCTTCTTAAATAATACACTAATATGATTGATTTTTTCCTATGCTTAGAATTCTGTGGATTGATATGTTTTTCTATGTCAATGGGGAAATGTTCTGCTTACAGTTAAAATGTATGGGTGTGATACATTCCTGTGCTGCTGTCCCTTACTCTACTTGATCAAAGTAGCTACACCAGCATTAGAGCACCAGAGATGCAGTGAATCAAGCACACATGTAAAGCAGAAAACAAATTTTTAATGAAATATGAAATTCATTCAGTGTATTATCTAAATTAGGGTACAGTATATGTTTTCCACTGAAATTAAAGATTTATACAATGCGATACAAATCTCACTGTAAGAGACATAAAATTTACTTAGGACAAATGGTGAAAAGACATTAGATCTATATTTTTGAAGGTTCATTGTTAATATTATTAATAATTTTCTCAAAATTTGCCCTTTTGAAAGTAAATGTGTCAGTTATAGGTGCTATTTTTATAGTCCATGAAGCACAAGCTCAGCCAGCTTTACTCAGATCAAAGTAATGTTCAATGTTCACCTTTTTTAATATTTTCACTGCTTAACAGAAATCTAGTATAAAATAGGAACATCTTTCATTAGTTCTGTGAGTGGATAAGAAACCTGTCCTATATTAAGCTATCATAATTGAAGTAAAATCATTAGGGAGTAAACAGTCATCTTTCTCCTCAGTATGCACTGTCTGATGTAATGAGGATGTTGAACTGACATTCTGCTTACATTCCTTACGTGATTTGTGGAAGGAGTTGCTATCCAAGCAGAGCAAGAAATAGATACTGGTATAAAACATTGTTAAACTTTAGACTTCCAGGTCTGTTTATTTTGCTATCCCAGCATTCTGCAGCTTTGTCTCTTTGCTATTATGGTCTTCTATTTAGACTTAGCAGTCTTTTAATATATCAGTTGAGACTAACTTAATTAATTTCAGTTTCTTTTCCACACTTTACTGTTTGTAACTTGTGATAACACCTCTTGTGGTAATATATGAGTGCTTTCATACAGGAAAGAGATATTACCTGCCCCTGTTGTGGACTGGGGGCTCAAGTTATGTCCTCCCAGACTGTGCCTTTCCCTGGGCACCCTTCCCTTGTGTCAGTGTTAGCACTGCTTGACACTGCTCCCAGGAGATTTAATCTGGCCTACAGCTTCACTGCTGTAAGTGCCTCAGTCACCCCCAGGAGAGGGGACAATGTGCAGTCCTTCTCTGCAAGTGGGAAAAATGGCATTGTCCTCCTCCCAGAAAACATGGTCACCAAGTTAGAAGCTGTGGGAGGAAAATGGGGGAATGACTGTTTCTGAAACTTATTAAGATGCTATGTTCGGGCAACATGCATTTTATTATAACTGGATCTTACTATGAGTAATATTTCCTAATTAACCACAGGGATTCATGAGCTTTACAGACTGAAAGACTGAGCATAGGAAATGTCCCAGGTCTGTTTTTAATCAGATTTATGTCCTTATGAATTGCTTGCTTTTGCAAAAAGTTTCAGGAGTAGCTAGTCTGAGGAAATACCCAGGGGGTGTAAAGATACTTCCAGTTACATACTTGAAACATCTCTGGAGTTATACCTGTCTTAGAAAAGAATTATCTCTACAGAACTAGAGCACACTTCTGAATGGACAAGGGAGTGGTGGATGAGCTCATTACCACTATCCTCCTTAGATCTATTCCAAAGCTCATTGGGGACTGTCTTCCAGTCCATGTAGACCCTGGTGGGTCATGAATCTGGCAAATGGACTTTTGCACACAGATGAGGATGAACTTGCAATAATGGAAACCTTCAGCTCTCAAAAATGATTGGGTATTTTTAAGGATTCCTTAATGGAAAATACTTTTTTTTTCTGGTGTGGATCAGGCTGATTTTGACTGCACACACACACACACACACACACACACACACACACACACACACACACACAGTCTGAAGGACTGGGGGCTATCAGCATATGCCGTGTATGTTAAAAATGTGGCAGCAATAACTGTGTAGATAAGTGCAGGAGGAACCTGTGCTGGTACAGATTGCAATATCAAGGAGGGAAGAGGAAGAAGAAATTGGAGCATACTACCAAATTTACCCTGGGTCACACTGGGGCTATGTGTCACTCAACATCACAGCCCTACATGGGACAAAAAAAGGCAGCTTTTTAGCAGAGCTAATGCACAAGAAGGTGTGACTGGAGTACACATTTTGGCATCTTTCTTTTTCATGGAAAATTTGTGTAAAGAAACATGTTACAGCTAGGAGATATATAATGTTTTTTTGGCTTGTGGCTATTCTCCAGCCAGGAATATACTGTTTGCAAAAATTAAGGATGGCTACTTCAAATAAAATTATAGTAATCAGAAACATTAAAAAAATTGTGTTGGATTTTTCCTTTTCAAAACCAAACCAAAAAAAGAAAAAAAAAACCCAAAACCCCAAACCCTAGAGAAAAGAATTTTACTGCTTACTTCTGTGTGGGGGTAAGCTAGTGATCCAAGTGCACTGTTGTGATCCTGTCATGGAGTCACTGATAGCACCAGAAGTCAAAGTGTCTGTGTTTATGTGGCTGTGACCATGCACCAGTGTTGTGAGGAGCTCTGTGTAGTGGGCACCTGCTGAGCCAAAGATTTGAGATGAATAGCACCCATATTGATTTGCCTATAATGGAGTGGAAAAGAAAAATGTCCAGGTTTTGTTGCAGGTATTTTCATGGGGTATTAAATTGGTGGATTAGTTGCAAACAGCAGTACTGATAAAGTCTCCTGTCCATCTTGATGGTTGGGCCTTTCTATTAAAATGACACATAAATAACCTATTATGTCCCCCACCCATGGAAATTCAAATGCACCTGTCAAGTTGATAAAGCACTTGCCTGGAGGGAAGCATTGTTTACATTTTCACTCCATTCTTCAGAAAAAGTGAGATTCTAATTATTTTTCCCACTGTAAATTAATGCTGACTATGATGGTTAGCATATATCTGTATTGTTATATCTATGCAAAAGTTAAATAATAGAACTGATCCATCATGTATTATGCAATGTGCATTTTTATGACAGGCTTCCCTCTGATCTTATTATGCCTTTCTTCACAAATACTTACTTTTTTTTTTTTTTTCCTAGCAGCTGGGGGAATCTTTGTTGACTGCTGGTTCAGAAGTTGAAATCTGTCCTGTGTGAAAAGAAAAATGCAATTTACATGTTTATCGGATGCTGAACTCTGCTATCTTCCGAGAAGGAAAAAATAAGGATATAAGGGTATACTCCATTAATAATAAGCTTCATTATAATAGACAATTGGTCACAGTAGACTAAACCATTTTTCTACAAACCAAGCACATAAAATTCAGTAATACAATACAATTGTTTCTGGATATCTCAGACAGTAACTTTTAATTCAGGCAAAGTAAACTAGTTAAGCTAAAGTCAAACAGTATCTTTCTTGCATGCATAAAGTCATGTCACACCTTTGTACAAAACTTTAAGCCGTACCATAAACCATTTCTTAGGGCTCCTAGCAGTCATTTTTGCTTTGTTTGTAAATAATTTTTTTTGTATATTTCATGGTTCCTGCTTGAACTGAAGACAAAACTGCTGAAATACCACAAAGGGGACGTTTTTGCAATAGTGGGCTACAAGTGGAAAATACTATTGTGAGAAGAATTCTTGCTATCTGGTTTCTTAACTGAAGCAGGGGAGAAGACATTGCTGAGAGGCTCTCGGTACACTCAGAGCTTTGGGAGACAGCCTGATCTTGCAAGTTACTTCTGCAAGTGTGGCAGACCCAGCTGGTTTGCATACCCTGTTGAAGGCTCACACAAATTTCCCTGAACCTTTAACTCTTTTTCTCTACTTTGTCTCTACTTACTACAGTGGATTTCCATTCCTAGATTTCTAGGGGAACATCAACTCCAGGCATGGGTAAATAATTTGCAAGAGCTAAAAATACCCTGCCAGATGAAAAAGAAAGAGTAAACTGACAAGGAAATACCTTAGCAATTGAGGCGCTTCTGGTTTAGTTTCTGATGAGCTTGAAATTGGGATGCTGGCCCTATGGAGGCAGAAAAAAACATCCTTGGGGTGAAGAAGGCAGAGGGCATGAGGTGATGTCCTTGTCTGGGACAAATTTGGGAGGAAACTTCCAAAGTGGTTCCTCTAGAAAGCAGATTCAAGCAGCCCCTCCCCCAAATTGTTTGGTTAAAGATGTCCTTGGAGAAAGGTGGAAAAAAAGTGTTTATTTAACAAGCAAAGTATTCACAGTCATAAAAAAAATTGAATAACATTAACAATAAAACCTCCTGCTGTTCTGAAGAGATGACAAATTCAGAAAGTCCTGTGTGGTGTAGCTCGGCTCTCAGTCTCTTATCAGTCCCTCCAGTGCTGGAAAACACCAAGGCCCAGGCTCTGGTGGGCCACAGGTGTGAGCTTCCAGTGCTCTTCTGAATTTCTGGTCCAGAGCAGGGCCATTCAGTCCCAGAGAAAGGGAAAAAAGTCAAAACCAAACCAACACAGTCCAAGGAACTCCTCTGCCTCAGCTAGCTAAAAACTAACTAAAAACAAAGAAGAGCTCTCTCCCAGTGACCCTGTTGCAGATGACAGAGTCCCTGAGAAGGAAAATGTGTGGGAGCAAGTCCAGTTTCTGAAAACAAACTTCACACTTTTTCTCCCCCCTCTTCAGTCTCATAACCAGTCTTAAAAGTGCAGAACTTAATATCCAGCATAAACAGAACAGGCAACTGGGGATACAAGTGTCATAAAGTCAGCCTAGGACAGATGGGAATGGAGAATGCCAACCTTAATCACAAAGGAATTCCCAAACCTCTGCCATCTTTATTTTTTTCCTTCCCTTCTTTTCTATAACAAAAGCAGCATTTGCTTTAACATCACAGCTTACAGAAATATGTCAGGCTCTTCCACTACTCCCCACCCTGCCAGGGAGGTGTTTGTGAAACCTTTTTCTTTCAGTTCTTCCTCTGTGGCCTATTTCTGCAGTGATGCCCGCAAGAAAGCACCTGAATGCTGGTGATTATTTGGAAAATCAAGTGAGATAATTTCTAGACAGTTAAAGCAAGTAGCCACATAAATGTCCTCTGATTAACTCTTTCTGTAGCAGCCCATTTCTACCTGTCTCTACAGTGCTGAAGCAATGGGGCTACAGTGTGAGTGAGAGATTCTAGATACTTCTGTGGTAAATGTTTGCTAATAACTAACATCTGTGCTGGAGTAGTCAGTGTACTTATTAGGGTTACTGAAAGATCAGAGCAAAATTACAGTATTTCTAAAAGAGGACAACCACCCTTCACAGATGTTCACATATGTTTTACTAAAAGTGTTTAAATTTGCTTTTCTGTTTCACTTTCATTTTCCTAGCCCCCTTCCATCTGCTTCAAAAGAAAGCTGGATCTAAACAGACAAACTAGGAATATTTAGGTACTTAGTAAAACCTTCCAGCAATTTTGCTATTGTTTGAATTAAAAAAAGGAAAATAGAAATTAAAATCCAAAAGACACCTTCCACAAGAGCACCATCCACACTATGCTCAACCCCACTAGCACAAGGATATGCTATGCCACTGCCTGCACAGGAGGAAATTTTCTGAAGCTGAAGAAGATGCAACCAGAGGCCACTAGTTCAATGTATTTTAGTTTTAAGTTCTCAGCTGATTTACTGCCCATGTGATGATACAGGTTTAAAAATGTTACTTAGCTGCCAGAAAAAGATCTGTCCATCTGATGTAAGTCACAGGTGAATAAAAGCCTGTCTCATTCCCAGACATACATCTTGAGTGCACATGGTCTTGGACAAATTGAACGAAATCTGTGAACACAGACTTGTTTCTTTTAACTATCTGTTCTCTGCACTTAATCAGTTCCAAACAGTAAAAATAAAATGCTCATTGCTAGTAAATTAATTAACAAACATAGCTTCTTTGTTTTCTGTTTACATATTTTTTTAACTGCATTGTTAATTACAGATCTGTCAGAGTTATTTTCACAAATTTTTCACAGAATGTCTTAAGTGGGCAAACTTCATCCCATAAGATGAACTGCTCCATAGATCTATTTACTATTTGTTGTTTCTGGTGTATTTTTGGTCACCAAAGTCATATAGTATTATTTCTGCTTTCTGACTGCATTACATTTGTAAACACATGAGTAATGAATAACAAATGTTGATGAGCAGATAATGAATAGCAGACACTCTTATTTACACAGATATGTCCTTGTATGCATTAAAATCCTGACTTCCATAGGGAAAATAACATTTCCTAAACACTTTTGTATATAAAATCCTGTCTGTCTGAAGTTACTCAAGATGCTTTCTTAAGTAACTGATTCCAGCATCCCTTATAAAATTTGGGAAATGAGGCATGGAGAGAGATTTCTCTTGCCCATCTGAACCAAACCCATTCTGGGCTCAGAATATTGGAGGATTCTCTGCAATAAGAAGGGAGTGTATTTTATCTCCTTTCCTTAGGGCAAATCAATGGACAAAGACACTTCTATGCACCAGGAAATGCAAGAAAGCTGTGGCTTTTAATTTTTACTTACTAAGGTTTTTGCTGCATTGAATCTAAGTTTTTCTTAATTTTTGAGATGACTTTTTCCCCCCAGATCAATTATTGTTTGGTAGAGAGTATTTCTATATTTGTATTTTTTTAGTGGATGACTGTAGTGTGGACACTTAAAAGCACAAAAGATTTAGATCTGAAAAAATGAGATGGAGAGCAGCAGACTACACAAGCAGTGTGTGCAGTGCAGCTAAAGAATATGTGGCTGCACTTTGTAATATCTAAAAGCAGGAGCTGGAAATCATCCCTTAGAAAAGATCTGCATTGCTGTTCACTGGACATATCCATAAATAGGATGATATTGCAAATCAGAAACAAAAAGACCCACTGCTGTTTCCTAGTGCTATGATGCTAAGCAGCTTTTCATAAATCTATTCTGGGATTTCTCCTTAGTCATTTACAAAGAGGTTATTCTCTGTATATGTCTTTTCACCATTTAGTCTGTCCATGTCTGTTTGTTAAATAAATCAGGGAAGACTGTAACAGCAAAGCTTCAGGCATTCATAATTTGACTGAAAAAAAAACAATCCGGGATACTACCGGTCCCTTATGCTGGTCCATTATGTCCATAAATAGGATAATCTAGAAGAGAGTTATCTCTCTGCAGAGTTACCAGGAGCCCACAAAGGCCTCTGCTAACCTGAGACACTCAGGTGCCTCATTATTGCCCTAGAAGTGAGAGCACACGCTGCACTTGCATAAATGTATGTGAGTGCTTTGTATGCGTGAGGGTTAAATATGAGGAGGGTTGGTGTGGCTTTCTTCTGGTGGTATGATTTTTTGGCAATCCTAATAGCTTTTTTTGTTTGTGCCTTTGCTTGACATTTCTCCAGTTTTATGATTTATTCAAACCCAGTCCGTTTTCACGACTTGTAAAGTACCCCATCCCTCCTACAGTGGCTTGGAAACTTTCCCCACTGTCACATCTAATTCTGACCGAGGTCCAGTGATAACCTCACTGGAACCTGGACCCCACCAACATGCCTTTGACATGGACAGAAAGGATGTTTTTAGACATTTCCATGTAAATTCTCCTTTACCAGAGTTGCTGGCAAGGTTTTTAGCAACAGTTTGTCAGAAATGGGGTTTGTAATGCTTGGGGTGCTGTGCTTCCCTCAGAGGTTAGCACTAGCCAGCTTTTGTTTTTTTAATTGTTAAGCTACACTGCTTTAACAGAGATTGCCTCCAGGACAGTAATTCCCATATTTACAACTCTTACCACAGAAAATGCACTTACCATGTTTATGAAAGTTACTTGAAGTAAATACAGCACCCTACACTTTTGATGTCTTTTTTTTCCTTAACATTTAAACACTTTTTTGCCCTTTTGACTAAAATTAACAGCTTGTAACTTTTGCTAATTATTTGTCATGACCAGCATTCAGTTCCACACATTCTCAACTGGTCAATTTGTTCCATTTTACTCATTTTACGCATTTTCTTTGAATGCTGTTTTCAAACAGGTTTTTTTTATACATTTTGCAATGCATGAGCCTGGAACTTATTCACATGAGATTGCTAATAATAACAACGCTGCTGCAAACAGTTAAGAATCAGTACCAATTATAATCAAGTGTTTGGACACACATGTATATTTCTCAACTTTTTAAAAAGAACTTTTTTCTTGCTGATGTCTTTTTGTTAAGGCACTAGAAGTCAGTCTTCCTCGCATTCCCACTATAGCTCAGAAAATCTGAGGAAATATTCTTTCCTTTCTTCTTTCACAAAAGCTGTCAAACAATAGAAAACATCATAGTTCCTTTATACTCTAGCTTGGCATTTTCTGTACCCTGACCTAGGAATTATAATATTAATTGGCTGTGCCTCAGTTGTGTAATGTATTTGTAAATATACATTTATCAATATATTTGTGTTTAAAATGTATTCTACCTCAATACATATTTTTCTACACTTGGTGTGGCATAATACATTTATACAACAAAATACATTTGTATTTTTACTTACAAATGTATTTTTGTTTTTTTTCTAGGTCATGCACTGTAATTTCCAAAGGGTTGACATAATTTACCTTTTTTGTAGGAGAAACATGTTCCACTCTTTTAAAAACCTGTGTATTTTTACGTCACCGTGCACGTTAAAGAAGCAGTGATTGAAATCATTGTTGTCAAGGAAGAATGTATTAAAATTATTAATAAGACTTAAACCCACATGAGACTTACTGAATCATCTGATCTGACCTAAATTCATGACCCTTCCTCCCAGCTCTTCCCTTCTCATACTTGTACAAAAATAGGAGGACCACAAGGAGAAAAAAAACTGCCAACATAATAAAGGCCAGTGAAAACTGTACATTTGCATTAGGTCGACGTAACGTTTTATGATTATAATAATATAAACAAATAAACCATAAGGGCACTCACATCAGACCTCATTTCAAGCTGAACTATTATAAAGCGATTAACAGCCTCACAGTCCCGCTTTAATTAAGTTATGTTGTGAAATATTCAGCATTTGAACCTGTTCTGGCCTGCCTCTTTTATCATTGAATTACCATCCTTAATGTGTTTTTCTGCTGAAAGATGAATTTCATTTAAGGATTACTGTACACTGCTCTGGCATTTTGTGGTTTCTTGTCAGCCCTTGTGAATCTAGATCATTGCTAACTTCAGTTTCTCTGACATGTCCTATATGCACAGTCTCTTGACTAGCCTGTCTCAGTGGATTTATTAACTCATATTGTATTCCTGTAGAAATGAATGGACATTTTTGATTAACTTAATGATAGAAATTTCAGATGACAGTAGAGTTTACTTTTGGAGCTTACTTCAGGTTATGTAGGCCACAGCAGCTCTCTAGTGACCTATCACTTCACAGAAATGTGTTTTGAGAGTTTCAAGGCAGTGGACATCTGTCTGCCAAATAGTTTCAGATGGTGCTAGCAAGGAGGGAATGGAAAGGTCCCTCTGCACTGGAGTCTCTAAATCAACAGCCACAAATAGAGCTGCTCCCCCTTCCTGGAAGTGGTATTCAAATGTTATATCCCTCCACAAATTGAAGAGTCTGCCTTCAGGCAAACTCACACTACCAGGTGACTTTGTGGAAGAGTTAATGAGTGATGTTCCAGCAAAGAGTCCTCTTTCCTTCTATTCTAGTGTCTCCCCCAGACCAAGGCTATGCAACTCACCACAACACCATCAGTTTTCATGGTGCCTTTTCTCTTTCAGTTGTCAGATGATCAATTGGTGCTATTTTTAAATTTTTTTAATTTTTTTTTTTTATGTGGGTGAATGTGTAATGGGGATGGGAGGAGGACATGCAGAACAATATCATCACGTTCACATGTTCTCTTAGCTAGTCACATCAGTGTCCTCAGAGGCAGTTCACCAGATCTGAAATGTGACAACAGATCAGATGCATCTGTGTACACCCATTATCCTGCAGAGCCGTCTGTTCTTGGGGAGGAAGACAGAGACTTCTGATGCCATACTTGGTCCCACATGGATGTGGTGTCCTGGGAATGGCACCCAGAGTCAAGAACTTCCAAAGAAGGTCTTTGTTCTGGCAAAGTGCAGGTTTGCTCAGGCACAAAGGTTTGAGTGGCTTTGGTGAGCCACGGCTTTGGCTTCCACACAGGAATTGTATTTGTAAAATTACACTCAGATCTGGCACTGATTACAAAAATAGGTGGTAATTTATTTGTGTGAAAGTAGTGGGAAGTCCATGCTCTCCCCTGTGCTGAGTGAGTACAGCATGCATATTTTTGTCCCCAGAGCTCACAGCTCAAATGGGCAAAAGAGAGCTGCAGAGAAGGATGTGGTGTTCGTATCCATGGCTTGCAAAACACACAGTAAATAAGCCCTTTGCTGGTTGATAGGGATGAACATGAGAAGAACGAGCAGATTCAGGGAAAATGAGGCAAGATAAAGGTCAGACAAGAAGCAGAGGAAAGTGAGGGACTGATTGAGGAGGGAAGAAAACACTTTGAATAAAGGAAGCTTGCAATGCAGGTAAAAATGCATCTAGCATAAAAGGAGAATCATGACAGAGATCATCTTGTTGTGTTTTCTGAAGAGAGAGTTTCTGAGCTGGACCTCTCAACCATTTATCTTTCCTGAAGCCATAGATCAGGAAGGAGCACAAGGCCAGGAAAGCCTTGGTGCTCTTGAATTGGACAAGTTGGAAATTGTGGTAGTGAGACACTGGATGAGAGAGGAAAGTAACCATTGCAGGGGCTGTGGTGTGGCAGCTCTTGCAGCTGTTTGTCTGTGCTCAAGCCAGCACTGTACCGATGGAAGTTGCCTTCCTGCTTTCTTGAGACCACTGGCCACATTAATTCATATGGAGCACTGTGTCATGCAGGCATGTAAAATGTGTGTAAAACACCAAATTGTGTGGTAAACAGGAGAAAATGCAGGGCTTGTCCTGTCCTTATGGCTGCTGTATGTTCCTAACATGTTTTCCTGAATGAAAGCCTTTGAACCACAGAGACTTTGGTGTGGCAAATTCTGTCCTTATTTTACTTTAGTTTCAGATGACCTTTCCTTGTTTTAAAATGTAAAAAAAAAAATAATAAGGCCGAAGTAAAAGGAAGCTAGTGCTAAAATGAAGTATCCATTGTTCTGTCATTCCTGGAAAATAGTTAGAGATAATTTTCTGTATGCGATCTTGCTTTCTTAATTCACCTAAAACAAATCCTCTCCTAAGGCAGTGGCTCATAATAGCAGCATGCACGTCACGATTGTGGCATTGGCACACTGTGCTGGTTATGGGATTCCTTGTAATGCATAAGAACAGCTGAGGAAATGTGAACCGGAACACAAGCAAACAGTTAAATCTAATTTTTCCCAAGTGAGGTGAAAAATTTGTATCTGTTTTTTCAGATATCTTGTAAGAATCTGAGATCTTCATTTCAGTAAAAGGTAGAACTATGAGAAGAAGGTTTTCATGTACTTATCTTAGATGAATTAAAGCTTTTCTCTAGCTAGCTTTGTCAGTAAGTTCCAATAATTTCTGCCAGTGTAATACACATTCTTGAAAGAAAAAGCACATGCTAGGCCAGCAAAAGTGGTGTTTTGTCTACATTAAATAGAAGTGTTTGGGAAGAGCATGCTGATGTATTGTAAGGATGTACAAATAACACCAGTCCCTTCCTTCCACAAACAGGAGTAGCGTCTCATGGGAGAAAATGAGTGACGAAAAGGTCTTGCAAAAGTGGAGGGTTAAAAAGCTCACACTTGCACTTCAGGGGCAGTATAAAAATAATGCTTCTCATCATCTTTCTAGTTAAAGAAAAAGAGTATTTAAGCCTTGTGCTATCTGAAGTTTTGAATTCTGCTCAGCCTGTGTAAGGAATTAACATGAAAAAGGCTAAATGGAAATTCTGACTGATGTAGGGGGATACAAAACCTACCAAAGCAAACATGTTCAGAGCAAACTAGGAAGCTAGGTAACTGTTAATAAACTAGCTTTACACCATGCCCTAAAATACACCTAATTTACTCTGCCTCATCTACAATTCAGTTAACAGCACAAGGTTATTTTAATATTATACAGAGATCAGAGACTAAAAAGTGCTTGTGGGTACAGGAGCAAAGGCTTCTCAAAGAGAGAGAAATACAAATACTCGCTCACAAAATTCTTGGGAAGCTTTTTTTATTTTTTTTTAATCAGCATTGCCATTTTATTGTTTAACCTACCCTGCTTGATCTCCCTACTTTTGGTTAATACGGGAGTCAATTACAGCTTCATCTGTGCAGAATTAACTTTATAGAATATACACTAGGGATTTGTCTATCTCCTCTATTTAGATCTATGTCATAAAAAAATATGTAGTAGAGAACTGTGTGCAAGCACTGCATATGGTAGAGGCTTTGCAGATTTATTGTAAAATCATTTTAAATCGGTTAAGCTCTTGCCAGAAGTTAATTAAATATGTTCCTTTGGTGGGGGGCGGGGGGCCTGTGTGTGTGTGTGTGTCCGGGGGGCGGGGGGGGCTGTGTTTCACTAGGTGGCAGTGTCTGATTACATCTGGAAGGACCAGCCTGGTGTCTCCAGCTGTGACCTCCAGCGCCAGGATGACATCCCCGACGCTGCAGCCAGCTGGGAAGGCAGCACCACTGCTCACATCTGTGTCTACACGGTTCACCTCAGCGGCTTCCAGGAGCTCTACAGGCACTTCCTCAGGCTGCCTGATGGGGCTATCATTGAGGTAAGTCCGAGCAGGCGCCTCGCTGACAGATTTTGAAGGCAAAGGGGTGCATTTCGGAACTAGGTCACAGTCAAAAGAGGAAAATAGGCCGTGCCTGACCCGGCCCGAAATACGCACTGTGAGCTTCCATAGGAAGACCTCACTCCTAAACAGTAGTGTATGATCAATGAGTTAACGCTTTTGCAGCGCAAAGTAGCAATTTCAGATTGTTTATAGAGCCATTTGAAGGCAATTATGTAAGATATACATTGAAACTACCCACATAGAGTTTATTTATAAATATATATCACTTAGAACCACATAAGGTCGTTCCGTACAGGAATTATTATATATACATATATAAATATACACGGTAAGTACTGTGCACATTTAATGGACAGCTATTACTACAAGTATGGTCATTCACTTCTTTTGTACTCAGATACGCAGAGCTAAGGCACAGTTAGATCACTTACTGGCATCTTGCATGTTTTAGATTGATTCTTGGATGTTGTCAGCATTTCAGCAGCTTGTGCTCTAAAATGCAATACAGGATGTTATTAAAGAGACGTATCACCCGTTACTTGTTTCGTGGGCTGCATTTTGTTCATTGCTTTGCCATTTTTGTTCTAAGTGCTTTGAAGAAGAACATTTCCTTTTTGCCTTTGGTCTTGTGTTGAGAGACTCTTAAAAAAAGATTGGCATTTAAGAGAAAGTAGAGTCAAAGAATATTACTTTGTCTACCCAGAGAAGAAGTGGGAGCTTCAAAATGAAGATCTTTTTACCAAAACTGCGACAAATGATGATGAAACACAATGTTTTCACCTGCACACTTCTAAGGTGAAGGTTCAAGTACAGCTTTCCAGCATGAGGCAAACATTGCTTCTGCTCCTTTGGTTAATGTTTCAAGGCTGTTTTCTTCATTAAAGATTTTATTCTTAATGTCTTTGCCCTACTTGGCTTTTTAAAGAAAATTTAATTTAAAGGAAACTGTCCTCAAGGATTTCAAACATAATTTTCTGCCTGGGGAACTTGTGATTCACCAGAGTGAAGACACTGGAGTCTTCAAGCTGGCCAAAGAAAACAAGAGAAGGCATGTGGCCTACATGAAGTAGAACCTAATTACTGGAACAAAGAAACCGGCAAATCCAGGTCCATGCCCAAGTCTGGTGAAGAAACTCCTCATGTGAATAATTGCCTAGACTTTTGCTAAAACACCTTTTCCATGTTGGATGTCAATCAGGCAGCCCAGCTCCTACTTTCTGCCTGTTACAAATGTAGGTTTTTGCAGAATGGTTTTTCCCAGTTAAGTTCTTTTCAGCTGTTCAGTGGTGAGGTTTCATTCAGATTCTACCAGACATGGGAAGGAGGATCTTTAAACACCCAAGGCAATCTTAACCCAGTGCAGTTTCAGCTCATTAATCTGTTCTGTACTTCTGAGAGAGAAGAAATATGTTCTCATACAATGTAGTTTTGTCTTCCCAGGTGTGCTTTTGAGAAGCTTCCAGCATCCACAAACTGTATAGTAAGGATGGCTCAAGCTACTTCTCTATAGTTTCCCACTCCAGATCATAACATAGCCTATTCCTAAAATCCATGACTGAGTCCTGCCTCATTGTCCTGAAAGCTGCACATCTAATTTAGGAGATCAAATGCTTTACAGCATTTTTACTTGTAGATCTAAATGCAATTACATGTAAGAAATGTGCTTAACTAATAATTGCAGTAAGGCCCGTATACAGATCTTACATTTAGCTGATAACAGATGTAATTATACATTTGTGTGTTTTATAGGTCAGGACTTTCTACTTCAGTTCCAAATTAGGTTTATTTAATGAATTTTAAAACTATACACTGAAAAGTGAGAAGTTTGTTGCCGTTGGGAAAAATACACCTGAGCTTTACCACTTGCTGCTTTTGTTACCCCTCAGGAACATTTCTTTTTTCCCCTTTGCTGCAGCTAGACAAGCAGGGGTACTTGAGTGGGGTTAGAAAAGTGTTTTGGAGCTGAAGGGTGCATTGCAATGCTATACATAGTTTTTAAGAGTGTAGGAGATGAAAGGCACCTGGGCAAGTTCTTGGAATTCTCTTTTCAGTTTGCTCCCTCTGTTGACAACTTGCTGTGTATAAGCATTTTCAGTTTGACTATCTAGAGCTAGTTCTAAAGACTCAGGTTATTTAGTTTACCTAATCCTGGTCTGTTTTAGATATTTTGATCCTGGTGACTCAATGGAAAGATTTTTCTGGATCCTTATAGTCTATTTGGTCAAAAATGTCCTCTTATTCTAAATTTAATCAGCTTCCATTGGATAACCCATTAGTATAAGTTAGATTTATCTTTAAGTTTACCTACATAATATAATTTCATAATCTTAACCATTTTATTCTAGAATGGGTACAACACCTCACCAACAGAAACAAGATGAGTTCTCATTTTGCTTTTCATTCCTCTCCTCACCTTTCCAGCAGTGGTGAAGGAGGGAAGACTTTTCTTCCGCATTGGAGAGGGCAGAGAGTTATCTATTCTCTCTCCCTGTCATAGAAATTACAGCTGCCTGTCTTCTTTCTTTGTGATCAGCAAACCTCTTTCCCCTCACCAGAGACAAGATATTTTTATGGAGCATTGTTTTGGGACTGTAGGAACACAACCTGTAAGAACAGGGGTAGTCTGTGGCAATTGTGACATGTCCTACCTTTGTATGCACTTCTACCTGGTCTGCAGAGTCCACCGAGTAAGAAAACAATCAATTTTCACTTATTCTGTTATTCTGGATGGGCTGGTGCTCTCGTACAACTGCAAAATGCAAGGAGTAATTCAACAACGTCTAGGAACTAGGGGTTACGTGCACCTTCTTCCTGTGAAACAATCCTCCTTTTCATTACAGTAACATACCAAAGGTGAAAATGTAATTATTTCAGTGTATGTTTTTGTTTGTTCACTTTTATTAAGAAACTCTGAAGACATGTAACTCTGAAGATAGCAAAATGACAAGACTGACTTTCCATAACACTTATTCCTAAATGCTACAGTGGAACCTCATGAATTCAGTCATCTGGGGACTAGGATCTGTCCATCAGATTTTTAATACTTTGTGCCATTTACAGCATGATGGGTGTTGGTTTCGGTGGGTGCTCTTCAACAATAATATGTTTATTAGGAAGAAATGAGCATTTTGGCAGAAAACAACAGAGGAATGATAATAACTTTGAAAAAGCATGTGTAAATATAGGCATTGTTCAGAGGGCACCCCCAGCATAAGCAGTAGATTCTCAGCATTCAGCTAAGGAGTGTGTGCAAGCTGGCCACATCTGGGGCAATGTTTTGCCAAACACAGGAACATGAAAACAGCACTGAAATCACCAGACCAAATTCTACCTCAGATTCATGTGTTCAGCTCTTGGTGACTTTAACTTCAGATGTTTCTGTATCTGCAATTCAAAGATATTCTTTGACAGGCATAAGAGGAATTTTGCATAATTTTGCTGTGAAGTCCTTAGATGCTCATAAGGAATTCACTTCATATTTGCAGCCTCATCTTGCTCTTTTATATTTCAGTGAAAGAAAGATTTTCTCATAGCGCTAATTCATCAAATCACTTCAATGTGAATGTAATTTTATCCAAGGAGCCAAAACTCACTTTGATAATAATTACCTTTCTTTTATTTTATTTTTTTTTCTCCCAGTAAGCAAAGCAGTTTGTAAGTTCTGTGTACAGAAGTACACTAGCTAGGAATAAATGTCTTCTAAGTAAAAGCTACTTTAAAATACTTATTTCTTTATGTGTGGTATCCCCATTAGAGGTCCAGATTTCCTGGTGTAACTTTAAATTTCATGTCTGGTATGAAAAGTAATTTTATAGGTTTTATAGGGATGAGGTAAAACTAACTGTTTTAAAAGAAACATTAAGTACAAGGTGACATGTATAAATAGCCATAGAAATATTAAATAAAAAGATTATTTTTTTTAAATGTACAATGTAAAAATTATGGAGGTTAAACTTGTAGGTGCAATCTTTTTATCATAAGCATTGTAAAACTCAAAGAATTCAAGTGCAGTAAAAACCATTTTCCTTTTTACCTATAATATATTTCCCCTTCATAGTAATTCAATTTAGGTGTTGGCTAACCAAGGAATGACCTTCCCAAAGTAAATCACTTTTCCTGCTTTTTGGTATTCATTAATCTGATGTTATTGTAATATAAAGGAAATTATTGAATTTTAACATTTTAAACGTATTTGAAATCCATGCGCAGAAAAGTTAATGATAGTGGTACGTGTTTGCTGTCTACATGGTGATAACACCAACTTAGTGATTTTTATCTCGACTTTTGCTGACTGGAGTTGATTTCCTATTAAAAGGGCAAAGATAAGTCACTTTAACTCAACAAAAAATCAGTTTCTTATTATAGGCCTAGTAAACCTCAGTATTGTAGAGAAAGTTTTTGTATAGTATGATTTTATCTATCAAATAAGCCTTCACAAATGTCAAGGATTCATCCAATTTAAACTTACTGGATAAAAGAGGTCTGTTTTCCCTAATTACTTAAAAAGTACCTGGCAGTAATAGAATAAGACAGCCTAGGTGACTAGCCAATTACTTAGTTTAAGCTATTTACATCAATCCATATGCTATAAATTATGTCTAAACCCTCCTGCACTTCTGGAAAAGTGAATAAAATCATATAAGTTTATTTTGAATACAAGATCAGATATGGTATGCTGAGTGACACTTAAAAAGAATGAAACAGTAACCGTAGCTTATTTTCTGAAGCAATCTTGACACTAATGCTAAATTACAGCTTGGAAACATGTAGCATTTTTACCTTTATGAGAAAAGGCTTTTTACATATTTAACATAATTCTAGGGAAAATATACTGGAATTATGTATAAAGATATGTACACTGTAACCAAAGGGCATTTATAGTCCCCAGTAGAATACTTACAACAATTTTATTGCCATTTGGTGTCATTTTCTAACAGATATAAAATACAGGCAGTAAACAAACTAGACTTTAGATTTAAGCTGACAGCTGTTCCTTCAGAAGCAATATTCAGATATTTAATCTTAAGAATACTGAATATTTTACAATTGTTTGAGCAAACTATACTTTTAGCATGTGAAGGACCGTACGCTTTTATATACAGTTCTTGGATCTGATAATGACACTAAAAAACAACCTTAGAATAATCTACACATTTGTTGCTCTCCTCTATTCCCTGGGCAAATCAACAAATTGCCTCATGTTTTATTCTTAATTCCACAAACTCTTTTTTTTTTTATACCCAGTGTTACTATGAATATTGGGCCCTATTTTTTCCTGCGTGTGCATAAACCATGCAGTTGACTCCAGCGCAATTTATGCATGGATGTGAGTGCAGATTTTCCTGGCCTTGATTTGATTAAAGGAGCAAATTTGCCATGTTTACTGCAAGATTCCCACGTGCTGTTTTCATGGAGAAAAATGGTCACTAAAGATTTATGGAGGAGAGAAAGAGAGAGGATCGCTCCAGCTCAGTATCTGAGGTTGGCACCCTACCTCATGACTTCATCTCACCAGACACTGGGAGGGGACAGCACAGATCTGGCTTTTCTGTACACTGGGTCAGCTGTGGGGAGTGGGTGAGGACGTTTTGGCCAGGGGAGAGCCTGGCCACAGGTGTAAACTGACCCACTTTGGCTGGCTTCAGCAGCATCATGTCAGGTCATCCACAAACATGGCCAGCTCAAACCAACCATGAGCTGATTTCCTGGGAATCCCTATAAAATCAGGGATTAACAGGAAAGGTTTGTCCCACAGAAGAGTGATTAATGCATGCAGGTATGTACATACTGGTGGGCTGAACAGGCTTTACCACATGCTGCTTGCCTACTTCTGAGACTTAATCTTGTCCCATTGAAAACATAATATACCTTGCAACTGCATTCAGTGGGAGAATGATCTCTCTCAACATACATTGAGGTTCAGTTGGGAATCAAACACTTTACTCAGCTAAGGGATATTCCCATGGACATAGACAATCAGATCAGTGCAGCCTGCAGACTTACAGCCCTTTTGTTAAGGGTCATGGCAGTATGGCAAATTTCACTTCAAATAAGAAGTAAACCAGACTGTTTTAAGTTATTGTTTCCAGTATATATTTCTCCTTTAATTTATAATTCAATTAGAGATAATCAGCTTAAGAAAGAAATTAGTTGTCCAGGCAGCACTTTCCATCCCACTGAAAAGATGAGAACAAGGAAAAGAGATTTCCTGGAGAAATCTTGTGCTTGTATGCTTTATTCTTAAATTGATGCACCTCATCTCACATGTGACATGTAAACCCTGTCCTGAAGTGGACCCAGTCTGTTGCTCCTTGCCCTTGCAGTGGGTAAGCCAATCCCTCTGCTGCAGATGAAGTGGTTGAGCACAGTGTGTCTCAGCTGAGCAGAAGTTATTTCTTCATATCTTCTGTTCCAGGCTGTTTTGTCAGGTACAAGATGGGTTCCTTGCTTCTTTTTCAGTAAATTGTGGTATAGTTTTAAATGGAAGCTATATCTGTTAATTGGGAATCTATTATCATCTGCAGTCAAGACTATTTTGCAGGATGGAAATGCAGGCGGCAGCCTTGCAGCATGTGGCCATTTCTACCCTCCCTAGTGTTCTCAGATTTTATATACCCTGTACCCCAGAAAGTCACAGAGTCATGTGGAAGAAGATTTGTTTCCTTCAAGTGGCCATGTCCTTCTTATCTATGGTGCTGTCTGTGCTCTGATAGGAGGACCAGGAAAGGAATGAGACCGGTCCACTTATGAACATTTTCAGCAGGACTCACTAGCTTTCAGATGACCAAAAAATTACTGAAATACCATAACTAAGCATTATAGTTTTGTTCTGTATATGAATGTTCAAATTTAAATCATACTGGCTTCTTTTTTTCTTGCGGAGAATGTGGGGCAAGAAGCAAGGGTTACATCCCGAATCAACACATACACAAATATGTTCATGGAAACTTTAATTTCTTTTTTTCTTGGGGTCCTGAGGAGCTAGAACTCTTTCCTGCAGTTGTTTGCAGAAGGAATGGAAGCAAGTTCAAGTATACCCATTCAGTCTGAGCCAGTGCTCAAGGGAAAAATACTGCCACAGCTCTCTACTTGTGTTATATAACAAACAGTAGTGATGATAATTAAGGGGTATTTTAAAAGAGTTATTTTGTACTAAGAGATACATCTTTCAGTTTCAACCCATGTTAAATACCAAGATTTGCTGTATTTTCAGTGATTTTCAGAATGATTTTATACTGGAAGGGCAGAGCCACTGATTGTTACAGAAGGTATTTTGTACTTTTAAACACTTATAATCTTTATTCATCTATCACAGTTTTACTTGAATCAGCAGTAAAACCTCTGAAGTCAAAGGATAATTGCCAGAACAGCATTACTTACTTTATCTGAATAAAAAAATAACCTTTGAAAAAGTACCTTGCAGCTACACAGATTGACAAAATGCATCAATTATATTTTTGCTCACTTTATAATTACACTGCAGTAAGTGCATGGTGAACTTTACTACATGGTTGATTAACCATAAGGTTACTGTTATTAAGTCACTCTCAGAAACAACAACTTGGACTTTAATTTAAGAACATAACTCTGCACAACATCTGATCAAGTTTAAAAATCTGACATATCTTTACAAGCTTCAATTTAAATTCAATTCACAAGTAAATGATAGCACCTTAATTGTAGCAAAGGGTTCCTATTGCTTCAGTCAGACATGCTGGGTATGTGAATGATCAGGTTGGAAGAACTCTTGCACCAAAGGAAAGGCTTTTCCAGTGAACTCTAAATATCCCCTGTATCTTCTCTTTTTTTGCATAGAAACAAGTCTTATGGAGAGAAGAGGAGGGAGCTGGGGTTGTGTAGCCTGGAGAATAGGAGAAAAGGGGTGATCTTATCATTCTACAACTGCTTGAAAGGAGGTTGTAGCCAGGTAACAAGCAACAGGATAAGAAGAAATCAATTAGATATTAGGAAAATTTTCTTGACAGCCTGAAAGACTTTTCAAGCTTTGTAAAAGGCTGCCCAGAAAAGAGGGTGTGTCACCATCCCTGGAAGCATTTAAAAGACCTGTGGATGTGGCACTCAAGAACGTGGTGTAGTGGTGGACTTGGCAGCATTAGGCTTATGGCTGTACTCAGTAATCTTAAAGGTCTTTTCCAAATCTACCTAAATGATTCTATAAAATGAAATTAGCATTCCAGCTTCTGGGGAACGAGGGTTGCAACTCCAGGTATACACTGATGATATTTCCACATATTTTTCTCAGACTATTGCAACTGAAAAAATATTTCTGTTAGCTCACTGATGCTGTAGGCCCCCTTTATGTCTTCTGTCTTCTTAACTTTATGTAATCCAAAAATGTTTCTATGGAGTCCTACTATGACATTGTATCTCTTTTTGACCCACCTTGGTGATTGTTTGTGCCATGAGAGAAATGGCTTTGGACAACCTAAAACTGGACTATCTCTTAGTCTGAAAGAATAAAACTAAAAATAAAGCAGCAGCTGTTCTGTGTTAGTGGTATGTAGGTGAGAAGAAAGAGCAGCCTGGTACAGAGAAACTTGCCTAGGATGTAGGATGCACATGACCACTCCAAAATTTATTCTCAACTTTTCATGTGAGGTGGTGAATATTTACTACATTGCCTGTTTCTCTCTGTTCCTGATGTAGCAGCACTTCCTACCCTCACAGTGTATCAAACCCAGAAGTACAACCAAGACTGTAAGATGCATCAACAGACAGAAAATAAGAATATGCAAAAAAATACAATAGGTATTAGAGATTTTTCCCTTACACATACCTACATTTGGAAATTTATTATAGCTGTGCTAAACTAGATTGAGAATAGCAAAATTCTTTAAAATATTACTGTATTACTGGATCAACCTGCTTTTTCAAGCTAACATTTGTGTAACAGCATCTAAACAGATCTGAGCTCAGTTACTTCTCAGTATCTGAAATTTGATTTCTGCTCAAATTCATCAGAGCAGAATTTCTTGTATATGGGCATTCCAAAACATGAAAACAATTGGAGTCAGGGCACTCTTGTGCAAAATGCCACCCACATGGCACAAGTTGAGGATCTGACATGTGATGTGGTAACTACTGATGAACTGAGCTGAATCTGATGCAGTGCCTTGCCTTCATAACCAATTTCCAGTCCAATAAGATCTCCTCTTCATGGCCATGATTTCCTTCTTTGAGTGTATATTCTTTATTCACTCAAATCTTCTCCGTGTGTCAAGAACATCATAAGAAGAAATTATGAAAAGCAACGGGCGTAAAAATCCCTATTCCAGTGTTTTACTAAAGCATTTAGAGTGAGAAAAATTAGGTGAATTCGCATTTCACATGTGTTTAAATTGTTAATCTCACTGCTCTATCTGTATTAGTGAATACATTTACAGTAAGTTTTACTTTAGAATATTTTGGCAGAACTGTTAGAAAAATTGTTATAAGCCCAGGAGTGGAACTGAAGCATGAAAGCTAAACTGTAAGCTGCTGCAAAGCTGGGTTATTAGTATGACAGAATAAAATTTCACACACACAAAAGCTTCTAAGCTGTGATATTTTGAAAGCAAGAAGAGAGGGGTGGGGAAGGGTAATCAAAGTCATCTATGTTCCCTCTGATATTTCACTGAATGCTGCTATAATAATATGTTGGTTTTGTCTGTTCTGTTTTTCAGGCATTTGGTGATGTTAGTGAGGAAAGTCTTCTGTGTAAAGTGAGCACAGACCAGGAGCATATAAGGGAAAAGAACAGTGTGTTGCCTACATCTACACGTATCAAGCTGAGAGAGAGGAAAAAGAGTACAGCAAGGTGGAAAGGTATTATTTTCAGTCTCTATACCTAGATGAAAAACAGTCCTGATACCTAAGCATAAAATGATGGGAGGGATAGGAAATAAGCAAATAATTTTATAACAGTTTCTTTTGGGAAAGTTAGAGTGCGATCAGTGACAGCTGAAATTTCACGGTTGTGTTTTCCAATGTGTCTTCATCCCTGGGTAGTTTCATCAGCTGTTGCAAGAATCCTGAGGACTGAAGTGCTATCCTTTAATCAAACACTGTCACGCTTTCCTCTCAGAATCTCAGTACAGTAACACAGTCCAGAGCGTTCTAACTTAGGCAAGGACCAGCATTTAAATTATGCTGGGAGTAGGCTTCAATCAGTTATTGTATATATACTTAGGTATGTGTCCAGACATTTTGGTCTAAGTGCAAAAGCCCAAACATCTCAGACTTTTATTGTGTTTTCCACTGTGTACTGAGAGCCACTAGCCCCCTCACAGTGCCTAGAGAAATACATGCAGAGTGGAACATCTATGTCAAGTTTGCAGTGAAGTTGCTCCTTACCTAAGGTAGTATCAGGGTGTTTGATGGAACACGCTGGGTGTCCTTAGGCATCACTGTTATTATGAGATATCAATTTCCTCTTGTTGCTTATCAAGGCTCATTGTAGCTGGCTCCACAAGATCTCTGCACTCAGCTGAGTCCTATCACTGTCAGTTTTCCAATGCCCTCTAAGGAGTAAAATTCAGTTAAAAGCACCTTGTGTTACTTTTAAATTCACAGTAATCTTGTTTGCTAACAGAGAAGCCTTGGAAAGTTCACATGAGCACAAAAGACACATTTTTTTAAGGAAACCTGGTAAATTTAATGTACGTGCTCTTGCTCCTGTACCCCTTTTATTGGGGGACTGTCGTTGGTGTATTTACATCATGTCTTTCTCTACATCCTTTTTTCTCATCTTCAGGAAATCACGTTGTCTCTGACAAGAGCTAGTTCCTGCAGCACTACATGGTCCATGGAGTTGTTTACATCGTGATCCACATCCATGGTGTTGGCTACTGTCTGATAGGACCTACATTTCTGATGGCCACATCTCTGCCCATGCTGTGTTGTCCTGTGAATGCCCCATTTGTAGCTCCTCTGTGGCTTCAACAAGCTGTGCAACAACAAGTGGGGTGAACTTATGGGATCAGATCACATACTGGATCCTGCAAGCATAATTATCTCATGTGACTTTTTTTTTCCCTTCCCAGTTGTGGAACATTCCTAAATTTCTCAGGTTTGCTTGTTTCTGTTTTTTCAGCTTTGCTTGTACCTGTTAGCTGTGGTGGGGAAATTTTTTCTGTTTGTTCTGATTTTCTGGTGTCCCTTTGTTCACACTGCTATGGTAAGTTTTTCAGATGCATTTATCTTTTTAAGAGCTTACCCAATATCTTGAGCATTGTTGCTAAATAGCATAGTTCTTAATAGCTATAGTTCTCATCCACCTGAATAAACATTAAATTACATTAGGTAGTAACTTAAAGGTTTAAATGTCACTCTTGAGCACAATTTTAATTTGGGTATGCAAGATAGTGGTTTGGTTTCCCCCCCTTTTCTTGGTTTTATTTTTTTCCCCAGTTTATTTGTGTGCATGTACATATGTCTGTGGTTATTTTATGACTTATGCCCAGACAGAAATGGTATAAAAAGCCCTCTGAATATCTACAATAATTGATGTGATTTTTGTGTTTTTTATTGCATAAGATATTACTTGGATTACTTCTCTCTGTCATAACAGGAATAAAATTGCATTTTAAGGTTGTTTTTCCTGTTACTTTAAACTTTTCTACATAACTTTGGAAAAGAAACTATCTGAAGAGGAACCACCCAGTAACCTATTACAGTTTCTGGGTGACAGTATTAATATGTTGTGGGTGACATCTTAATATGTGCATCTTCCTGACCTCACTTTTGCCATCAGCATGACTGACTATAGTGGTAAAAATTCCTTTGGGAAATTCCCAGGTTGTCTGACCACTGAGTTAAGATATCCCGGTCTTGTTCTGTGAGATTTTAACTTTGGTGTTGGTAATACAGTACTAGAATTTAGTCTGATGGTGGGACTGACTTTATGTGTGGAACCATCATAACTTCAGTTCTGATAGGACTGTGTTGATTTTTCTGAAAAATGTGGATCTTGTACTGAAACTTTGTTCAGCCTGAAGGACTTGACTGATCATTTTTATTCCTCCAATTATACTGAAATGTCTCCACTGACTTTCATTTAATCTAGGATGTTCAATTCTGTACATTACATATCCGCAAAATATGAATTCACAAATTTCAAGTATGTTTAAATATTAAGTAAATTTCCCTTAATTTTTTTTATTTTAATGCAGCATCCTACCTATTAATTTTAATTACTTGCATCTTGTGAGTTCCTATGTTTGCTGGTCAATGTGCAGTGCGTGGCATTGGCTTTGAAATTGTTTTCTGAAGTGCTCTTATCAGCAGCATCATCCATAATGCTCAGTTATAGCTGGATAGTAATTGCCTGCCTATGCAGTGCTCCTTTGCAACAATTTTCTCCTGTGTAGCTATATATATGTAGTCATTACTGAAAAGTGTAAATAAAGAATCCTTTTAGTGCTGTAGTTTCCCTGGGTACCTACTGTGCTCTTATTATCTAAAACATACTCCCCATCTGTAGTTCTGTTCTATTAAAGGATAAAGACATAACTATGAATTAAAAATTAAAATGCTTGTTGTAGATTGGAGAGCAGGGTCTATTAGAATATATCTGACGCTAGGCTACCAGTACAGTAGATAGATTACACTGAGCACCAGTTAAGCAAGGGGATGAAAAATGAGTGATTTTCATCATTCATTTAAATATAGTGCTAAGTGGTATGTGCTAGCATTAAAAGCAAATTACTTAGCACTTCACCAATCACAGCATGAGAGCATTCCATTGGAAACAGTATTTTCAGTGATGCTCAGTCCTCAGTTTTATTAAATAAATCTGCTGCTAATGCTTAAGGAAGCAGTAGAAGACGTATTGCTATGATAATAAAAAGATTGAAAATGTAAAATAAAGAGAAGCAGTACCTCATTTTAATAGATGTGCTAAGAAATCCTCCCTCTCTCTTAACAACAAAACTCCAAAGTGCTGGTAGATCTATAATTTCCTGTACTTTCTTTAGGTCTTCCTTCCTTCTTAATGAATATGACCTTTTCTTTTTTTTCCTTCCTTCTTTCTAATGACATCTTTTTTTCTCATAAATTTGCTGCCATGTCACTGAACGTTTTGATGAGCTTTTCTGATTCCCTCTTATATCTCCTTGATAGGATATTATTAACCAGCAATCTAAAGATGTGGAGCCTGATCCTCAGCACAAGTACTTTTTGGCTGCTCAGTTAAACACAGTGGAGGTGTGAGAATTCACAGCACAAGACGTTTAGACATTGAGCGTTGCCTTTATATCATGTAGCAACATTATTTCCTCCACAGCAATGGACATTGGAAGACTCTCAGATCTGTTGCCTGAACACATGGAAGATGTGTATAGTCATAAACCTTTCTGAGTCTCAAACCATTCCTAAGCCACTGCCACCTCCTAAACAGGTGTCAGGAACTACTCAGCAAAATTCTTGGGAATGACACGTGCTGGAGATGATCTAAGCCACAGATTCATCTTCACCAGCCAGATCAAATGTTAGAAGGAGATGAAATTACAGTTCAGATATAAAAATTACAAGATCAATGAGCCTATGCATGAAGCTATTTTGAGTCCTTCATTTTCCCTGTAGTATGCTTCTTTGAGGAATCCTGCTTTGAGTTTTCTCTTATGACTAAGTCTGAAGGCCGTTTTCTTTCTAAAGTGTGCTGTGTTTGGCTGACATGGAGTCCATTTTCCCATGGCAGTCCTCACAGTGCTGTTCTTTGTACTGGCAGCTGGAAAGGTGTTCTTGCCACGCCAGTGTCTATGGCCATTGCCTGGGCATCCTCACACTCTTTCTCCAACATTCTCCTCCTCACCACTGGGCTGGGGATGGGCAACAAGTTGGGCGGGGTCACTGCCAAGACAGCTGACTCAAACAGAACAAAAGGATATTTCATACCATATGGCACCTGCTCAGCAATAATAGCTAAGAAAAGGAGGACAAAAGGGTGGCATTCATTATTTATGACATTTGTGTTCTGGAGCAACCGGTGCAAGTACTGAATCTCTTCTTCCTGAGAGGTGGCCAGACGTTGCCTGCTGATGGGAAGTAGGGAAAAAAAAAATCTCTTTTTCCCTTGCTTCCAATTTATCAAGCTGCCTTTATATGGACCCATGAGGATTTTTTCCATCTTATCTTCTCCCCCCCAACCTTCTATGGAGAAGAGTGATAGAGAATCTTGGTGGGTAACAGGTGTCCAATCAAAGTCAGCTCACCAATAAAAAGAAACATGCAGAAAGTGATGTAGTTAATATATTTTTAGTACAAATTTTGACTGGATTTTGACTGGAGGTGTTTTGAGTTTTCTTGTGGCCTTAAATTTCTGGGGTTCTGTGGAAATTATGTGATCTTCCCAAAACAGGCATTCTTTCCACTTTTGTTTAACATGTGCTTAACACTTTAGTGAAATGAGTCCAGTCCTATACATCAGAATTCTTTCCATTAATAGTACAGTATAATGATATTAGACCTGAAAGAAATTGAAAAATCTAGACCTATTTCAAAAACTTTCCTTGTGAAACATAAAATGTGTCCTTTTAAAAAAATGTATGTTATAAAACAAGGCATTTAAGTTTTCATGCAGTAGACTTTTCATTCTCTTTTCCCTGTCTTTTCCTACAAGGTATACACTCCAAAATTGGCCTTTTGTCCCCACTGTTTTACTAGAGCTTTATTCAAAGCACTTCCTTAAACCTTAACAGATTTTTTTTTTGTTGGTTTGTTTTTGTTTTTGTTTTTTTTACCAATAGAACCTTTCCTTCTCAAAATATTTGAGGACGTGATATTTAATGTAGATTTCAAAACACAGAATTCCTTTTTTCATTTTCCTGGCTGGCACTTAATGGTTCTGATGCATCTTTCCTGGGTATACCAATCCTGTCACATATACTAATGTGAAATAATGACACAAGGTTGACTTAACTAGACATAATAGGGTATATTTCTAAGACATTCTGTATGGGAGGTATATGCACACATCTTGCTACTTGTTAATGAAATTGGAAAACTTCTACATCTGCTCTATGACATATATTTATAATAGCCTCTTACTGCAAAGACATGGAGTCCTTACACAATAAAATAATAAAAATGAAAAAAGAAAGGATTTTTTTCTCTTCATGTTTCAGAGGAATTTTAGAACTTCATCATTCACAATGAATTAGGAGCAACAACAGCTATGATTGTGTCTAAAATCGTGCAAGAATATGCATGTATATGTGTGCTGAAGTGTACAAAATGAGAGTAGAACAGATTTCAGTGGCAAGACTGTATTTTAAACATTTCCAAAGTTTTTTCTGTTGTTGATGCTGTTTCAGTCTTTTTTTTTTCTATCTTGGAATAAAAAAAAAAATCACTATTTGAAGGCTTTAGTGGTTTTTTTTCCACAGATATCATCTGTGAATATATTAGAGAGGCTCTGAATATCAGAGAACATGCTTTATTTTTTTCATAAAATCTTTCAAATTAGAGATGAAAAAACCTAAATTTTTTAGTGATCTCATCACATGATTTTTTTTCATTAACAAGTAGTGGACAGGAATAGGTTACATCCCAATTCCCCTCTTCTCCCCCTTCCCCACCCCCAGTTTTAAGCACTGAAAAACTTACCATGCAAAATTGATCTACCAACAACTCTTAAATGCTCATTTTCCTTATGAACCAATGGCTTCATGCACATGTATGTACCTTATCAGGGACACAACATTTTACCTGAGTCTGGGGCTGAGTGTATAAGCTAAGGTCTTGTCTCTGCCCCTCTGACAGCCTGAGGGATTTTAGAAGGGATGTCAAAAGAGCCAGTAGAGGCATGGTTTTGTCCAAAAAGAAAATAGTTCTGAAGAGTTTGTCCAAAAAGAAAACAGACTAAGATGTTGCATTCAGGTTGTTAATTTCTAGCTTTCCTCTTCTACCCTTGCTATTGTTGTGGACACATGCTCTCCTTTGAGCACAGCTGTGCCACCTGAAGAGATCATCTACAGCTGCTTTTTCATGCAGGAGAAGCTCCCATGGGAGCTTTCCCTCACCCATTTCAGATTGAGCAGCAAATACCTTCTGCTCTAGCTGCTCAAGCCTCACAGGACCACGTTCAGCCAAAACAGGTGAGAAAGCATTCACATGAGCAACTCTGCTAGCTGTTCTGAGTGCAGTCGTCTCTGGCAGAAAGGTGGTGAGGACAGGTGGGAGTGATGCTGTCATTCCCTCATCCAGCACAACTGAGACTGAAGTGGATTTCTGCTCTATGTGTGTGTGTCTGTGTCAGATTTAAAGGTTTATTTGGAAGGCCTGTGTTTCTTATTTGATTATGAATGTTGTGAGTGATAAGACAGAGCTTGGGTAGGAGTCCTTACAGACAGCTCACTGGCTGGGGATGAAACATGGACTTTAACACTCATTTTAGACAAAGATGAAAAAGAAAGGAGGAAGTGCGTGCATATTACATTACAGAAAATGTTATTTATGAAGTTTGCTACTATTAATAATATTATCCTTTCAATTATATACTCTGCTGCTGAGAAACACAACCCGTGCTTAATTTACCACTCACGTAACCTTGGGGTAAGAATAGTTCTAAAACGGGAGCTGCCAACCAGCTTCAGACTTAACAGCACTGAAGAAGGAATGGAAGCCTGTGTATGTTCCCTGAAGACAGTGGACATCAGCCTTAAGAAGCAAATACAATAATGATTTCCTCTAGTGCATGTGCCAGCTGCTCTGTGAAGCTGTGAAAAATTTCCTGTGCTGGATAAGGAGTCACGTTCACTCTGCAGGCTGCAGACTTCCAAAGCCCAATTGACCAGGGCAGACACAGTCACAGATTTTACACTCCAGGGTAGAATGGAATAAAAAGATGCTGAGGTCGATACTGCTTTGAGTGAGGGACCCAGTCAGAGGATTTCTCAAGGCTTCTGATCAGATGGGACCTGAAGAGGAGGGAAAACAGGCTTCCTAGAAGGTCAGAGCTTTGTCAGTGTTTCTACTGGATCTACAAGGTTCCAGGAAGGGGAGTGATTTGCTTGGGTAATTAGGTCAGGACTGTAGTAGTTTGACTTCCTTTTATCCTTGTTATGTGGATAACTCGGATTTATTTTTTCTTCTCCATGGACTGAGCAGTACAATTTCAAAATTGACATGGTGCTTATCAGAAGTTAGTAATTGGATAGTGCAACCCATTTGTTTGATAAAGCTGAACTGTTCATTTTTGGCTTCTAAAAGCTAATAGGCATTGTTCCTTCTCTGACATTTGATTTTAATGGCTGTAATGTTGCTCCTGTCTCAACAGCTATATGTCTGTGTGTTTTCCTTGACTCCATGCTTCCTCTGCAGGCTTCAGGAGACTGTTTTTAACACTTTAGCTTCCAGAGTAGTTTCCTCACTCCTCTCTATGCTGCTGTATCTCATAGAACTGGCGAAGTTCTAGGATTCAGGGATGGATTAATGCTGAAGGCAGAGGTACAGGTTTTCCCAGACCTTCATTTCTCTACTTTATTTAGAAATATTGTAATCATAAAAAAACCTCCAAACCCCAAATCCTCTTTATTGTAGTTTTGCACCAGTATGATCCTAGGAAAGATGGTTGAGGTGAGGTAGGTAGGTGAGGCAAAACTTTGGATAAAAGAGATGTGTAAAACTCCTCTGACTCATTTGGCACTGAATGGACTTTTCTGAGGTATCACTTTTGTTACTATAGGACTAGGTTATTGCAGCTCCTTGTTCTTCAGCCTTCAAGCAAAATCAATTCATGAACTATGCAACACTGCTTCAAGGCTCTTTTTATGAGACTAGCCTAATCTACATATGGCATTGTCCCTACTTTACAGTCTTTTAATTGGCTACAAGCAGCTTACCATATTGATTGAAAAATTCTTCTTGTTACATTTAGAGCTATGGCTAATTATGATCTTCCTCCTCTCCTTGTCTTCTTGATTTGTAGTTCACATCTCCTTCTAAGGAGCTCACCCCTTTCTCTTCCAGCCTGGAGTCTCTATTGGGTCTCATTCCCTCCCTGGTTTCATAAAACCTCATGGCTAAGCTGCTGGTATTAGAAAGATACTGAATAAGATGAACCTAGAGCTCAATGGAAAATTCTGCTTTCCAAATAAGTATTGGAAAGCTCTTGGCAGTACCATTATGTTATCTAAGATTGGTTGTTCGGAGAATATTTCAGTAGTAAACTAGAAAATATAAATAAAAAATCAGCCCTAAATATTTTGTGTATATTTTATGGGGGCTAAAGACATGTTATAGAGAAAAGGTCAGTCGGTAAATAAAATGCATATTTCGCTACAGTGAAATACAGTAGAATCCTTACTCATAGGGCTGTTAAATACAGTTGTCAGTCTTGATAACTGTAAATGTATAGGAAAGTTAATTAATTCATTTATTGTTATGGAAGGAATACCAAAAGAAAATGCTATGATGGAGTATTATTTTTCAGCAGTCTGACATTAGTAATTTCTCCTAGATGATGATCCAATGATCCATGAACTTATAACTCCTGCAAAAAATAGAAAAGTGTTAAATATTGCAGAATATCCATCTTATTTTTAAGACTGTTGCATCAAATTGCTCTACAATCCTCACTGCTGATGTAATCAATGGGTCTAAGCAAGAAATCCGTCTAAGCAAGAAAAATGTGAAATGGCATGGCACACTCTTATGAGTAAAGCTGATTGAAAATAATTTCACTTGACACCCTGTGTCAAAAACTTGGGGCAGAAATTTTAGCATAATTCAGGAACTCAAAAGAGTTATTTCAAGACCTGGAAAATGTCATCTCTTTTATTGGAGTAAAATATGTGAATTATTTTTATTGTTGCATGTGTTAGTATCCATATTTCCTGCTTTTGCACCTTATTTTACACATTTAATTTAAATGAGAGCAAATGTGTTCTGCCTGAATGTCATATACATGTTGTATATAACAGAACTATGATTAGCTGTATGAATAATTACCAGTTGCAACTAAACAATTCAGATGGATAGTTTCATTAAGAAAACAACATGGGGTCATTATAAGGTTCTGGTCACTACCCCCAGTCTTAGAAAAAAAATATAGTTCTCTGAACCACCAATCTGAACTGGTGATAAAATATCCCAAGTAGGCTTACATTAAGCTGGATAATATGCAGGCTGCTTGATTTGTATTGAATATGTGTCTGGTGGCTGGAACCCACTGTAATGAACTAGCCCACAAATCACAGCTTAATGGGAATCTACTTATACATATTGCTTAATTAAAAGTTGTGAGCTTATTAACATGTGTCTTTGGCACTGAGCTTTGGGGATGTAATCTCTGTGCAAATAAGACTAGGTTGTAAAAGTTTTATAGATTGACAATGATATTAAATTCCATACCTTAATAACCCATCATTTTCTCAAAGCGTGGTTCCTATTCTGTATTTATTCAAAGCTGTGACAAATTGTTTGTTTGTAATCCTTTACTGTGTAAGACTTTGTGTGCTTTCTCTATCTCAAAAATGGTACTGCTGATGCCTCATCTACTTCTGCCAATTTTTTTTTTTTTGGGTGTTGCTAGCTTTTCTGTCTGGCATACAAGCTCAAAGACACTTTTTTTATTATAGAGACACCCCATGGCACAACACTTTAGTTAGAATTGTGCCAGTGTTTCCATTATAAACCTCTGTTTTCATGGCTTTATAACTTTACTGTAAAAATTTGCTTCAGGCTCAAACTTGGACTAGAAGTTCCAAGAGTGGGAGGGAACAGTTTTTAACAATTAGAACAAAAATCTGCAGTATGTGCTCTTGGTTACATTATTTTATTCATTTCTGCATGGCTAGTTTCAGAAACCCTGTAGTCCAATTTTTTGTTAAATTTTTTTTTTTTTGTCTGTATCACATTTATCTCAGCTAATTCCATTTCATGTTCATTACTGAATTGATATTACTTAAAAAATAAAAATAAAAAATAAAGCAATCTCTTGTAATGCTTTAAAAACATGACTTCTTTCTCTATGGAAATATTTATTTCAACCTACTTGGCACTTTCCCTTAGACACTTGGCAATCTGATGATGCTGTATGGGGGAGAAACAGGGAGAAAATTGGTAAGTTGAGGAAGATAAGCTTCCAGAGGCTGTTGCAAGACTTTAGTGGTTTTCATGAGTATCACATATGCCATAGCTGTCCTTTCAGATCAGAATAACACTTTTTCACACTGCACACTCTGAATCACAGATCTGTTAAAGAGCAAAGAAAATAAAGCTCTATTCTCTTTAATTTTGGTGTATTTCTCTTCAGGAACTCAGCTTGGGAAAAGCTAACTGTGGATATACCTTTTCCCCTTAATGCCTTGTTCCCCATCCCATCACCTCAATGTCCCACCAGAGAGCAGACAAGGTTTTCCTCAGCTGACCTCTTTGCCAAAAAAGAGTTAGGAACCATTTCAAACAGATGTGCTTGTTCATGCAAGAAAGTTGTCTTTCTTGCCAGAATCAAATCACTCGAAGTGCGAATGGAACCTTAAAGGACTCAAAAGTGAGAAGTGAGACCCTCCATCTCCATGAAGGACTTGAATATGGGAGGTGAGATCAGTCTGAGGGGAACTGCTCTAAGTCTCATGATGTTTACCAGAGCTATACACTTTATTGTTGTTATTATTATATATTGTTCTACCCTTGTTGAGACAGGAGGATGTGTGCTATACCTTCATCTTTGTACTTTACTATCATGCTGTCCCTAAAGGGAGGACAAAGATAGATAGTTGCTCCAACAAGCAAGTGGATGGGCAGGATTCTGGTAGGGCAGATCTGTTATATCTGACAGACACAGTCTGAGACGTGTAATCTGTGTCTAGCCTGAAGTTTTTCTGCAGCAGTGTTAAAACTGAGCAGCGCTGCCATATCTCTTCCAAAGCGTGGTGGTGTCACCAAACCACAGTGGTTGCCAATCCTTGGAGATTGACACCGAGAATCTCACATTTGAGATACCCTACAAGAAGGCATCTCCTCCACCCTGGAATTCAGCATGTGTTTACTGTCTGTCCTGAGCTCCAAATGCTGTTGTGCCTTCTAAAGCTTTGGACTGAGAGCTTTGGGGTAGAACATTACCAGGAGCCTACCTCTAAGAGAGTTTTTTACTGAGAAAAAGGAGGGAAAGAAAGGTCTGTCTCTGGAGAAGACTTCTGAATGGCCTGGATCTAGTTTTTACTCCAGTCTTTTGTAGTATTCTGGAAAATGCAGTGTGATCCCATCACAACCAGTGATGAGACCCGGCAGCCAGTAGATCTGGGCCAGGTTGTGATATCTCACAGAGTTGATTTGTACAGAGCCTGGCACAACAGGTGGTCCCCGTGGGAGACTTTGCAGTGATCATTCTACAATAATGAGGGATTAATCACAAGTGACTAACAACTAGATAGTTCTTTCTAGAACAGAATGCAGATGAATATGTTCTAGTTGAAGTAATAACTACTGTTTTCAATATACATGCTGAAATAAACTGTATACTCTGCATTCACATGCATTAACACAACTGCACATGACAGCTGCATAAGCAGAATTATAATAGACTATCCATGAAAGATTTTCTATTTGTAGCTCACAAATTTTGAGTTCTGTACACAAACTGCTTTTATTCCAGTTCCTTCCTTTTTTTGCATTCATCAGCAGTTTTGACAGCTCAAAAAATTATTATTTCAGTTTGGCACAAAACTCAGTTATTTTGAACAATTGATTAGAAAAGAATCAAGTCAGATGGGGTTTTGATTTCACACTTCACAACTGTATAGCAAAAAGGAATTCTCAAACAAATGATGGTTTCAGCCTGAATTGTCAAAACATTTAATTACAAAATGAATGCACTGACAGTGCTGAATTTCTTGAAGTAAATTATTTTGACAAGAAGTTCAGCAACACGTCCATATTTTCATAAATCTATTCGATGGCACCTTTTTGTCTAATAAATTTTTTTCCTGCTTTAATCCGAAAGCCAAACTCTTAGGACCTGACCCAAGAAAACAATTAAATACCACTGAAGCCCGAAACTTCAGTAAGCATTTGAAGTGTTGAACATGCTAAGTTTCTGTCCTGATTCCTTCTGAAACTCCTTCTTTAGAACTCTACTCCCTCTTAATTAATTTGATTAAGTAGCATTTTATCTGAGACACCCTCCATTGTGAATAAAAGGAAAGTAAGAGCTAGATGGCAGTTAGACTAATGAGAAAATGATAATTTCTCTAATACCCTGCCAGGGTTCAGTAAAATACTACTCGCATTAAAATAAAAGTTATATTTCCCTAATCTTTTAGAGATGTGTGATTCTTTCAAAATTATATTAAAATCAAAGATTTATTACTGTCCCAAGCCTCAGCTCATTTGTTCTAGGAGGTATGTTTGAATTCCAGGGAAGAAAAAGTAGAATTAATTGCAAATCTGTCTTACACACTTTTGTATCATCTCCTTTTCGCAATTTTATATTATTTTATTTTTATAATGAAATTGAACCCGTGTATGTCTTTTAAATATCCTGATTCATCAGGCAGCTTTGAAAGAAATGCTGGTGTGTGTAATTTCAGTAAGTTATTTCTGAGTAAGAGACTCAGAGACAACAACCCCATGAGCATCCTCACTCCATTTGCCTTCTGCTGGACACGTTGGTTGTGAGAAAGCCTCGCAAAGGGCACCCAGAGACACAGCCAGGTCGGTGCCAGTGTGCAAGGAGAGTAAGGGACAGCCAGTGAGGCTGGTGCCATATGGGACGTCTCCAGGGCTCTGGTGGTGCACCACAGATTGCCCAGCTGCTGTCATGGGGCTGATGGCAGTGGCTGGGTGTTAATGGCAGTGGTGACAACGCTGCACAGAGTAACACAATCTCTTGCATGCAGCTGGCCACGTGCCTTGCTGCCTTTGGAGCCAGCCCGTCCTCATCCTCCCATGCTGCAATTCCCACTGACTCCCTGAGGCTTTGGAGGAACACGTGCTGGCCACACAGAAGGAGTGTACTGATTCTGAGGCATCTGGGGTACAAGTGACCACAAAATGGGCAAGAGCTGAGAAAAATCAAGTTGTTGGAGCTAACTAAGGACCACAGACACTCCTGAGCCTTTACATAGGTCCCACCTAAGCAAATACCACCTGAAGCCATGACCTCCATTCCTTTTGGCTCCTCTGTATATGTGACTCAGACTGTCTCTAACACAGCACACCACTATACTTTGTCAAAACTCTAATTGATATTCAGACATAACTTTCTTCGTATTAATGGAATTCACAGTTAATCTTCAGGGAAAAAAATCAGCATTTTTTATGTGAAATTAGGTGTATATTGCTTAATCAAGGCTTTTCCGTATTAATTCACTAACAATAAGTATTCATGCTGGTTCTCTTTCAAAAGGCTTTGTTTCAATATGGTTAATAATTTTTAAACAGTTACAGTTAATTATCAAAGAAAAACTAATGAGGATGTTCATGACATAGTATGAGAACAGTTTCTGTTAAAATATTATACTTTTTAAATTTTTTTTCTCATTGAAATGCTCACTTTTTTTTTTAGATTCTTTTATACTGTAGATGTCCCAGGAACAAATTATGTTTTATCTGCTACCCCAGAATACCATTGAACAGAATTTCATTTTCCACCAAAAAAATCTCTTTGCTTTACATGAAGTGGAATCAAATCCTTCCTTCACCAGTACCATGTCAACTTTCTTCCCAGACACTGCACCTTACAGAAAAGATTCGATGCAATCCAAAGTACAAAACCAAGAACATAAATACAAGAAGAGAAAGGCCAAGAAAAGTGAGATCTAGAGAGACATGATTAAGAGGGTACAGGGCCTTAAGGCCAAAGGTGTCTTTGACCAGGCTGAAATTCACAGAATGCAAAGTATTGGAAGAGTTATTTCAAACTGCAGAGTAATGAATGCCCACAGTGCCTGACATCTGGATATACATTTCACTGTATGCCTTTGCATGAAACCCTGCTCCCTCCAAAATCAGCTGGAGCTTTGCCCACCAACAGCGGGGAGCTGGCATGAATGCTACACAACCACCAAAGGAAAGGGGTATGACAATATTGCAGGATGTGATCCCCTTCACTCAGGAAAACAGTCAATGATTAGCAACTGAGGCAGAGATAAACTTCTTACGTGATTAAGACAAACAAGATAGGGCTGCTGGTGTAATATTCTGAGAAAAGCCATTTGTTCTCCAGATCCCATGAGAATGAAAAAAAAAAAATAAGAAAATGAGAGAGACAGACAGAGGCTAACAATTCTCTGGATGTGTGAGTTCCTAGATGAAAAATTGGGTCCTGCTTGTGTTGTCTAAACTTCTTGAGCTTACTGAGCAGGAACTGAAGGAATAAAATGAAATTCTTTTCATTTATTCAATCATGGTCTGAGAAAAAGTTAGTGCAATGAAGAGATGAATGAAAATGTTCTTCGGTTGTTTAAAAACAATGAAAAAGAAATTTATTCTGACCTTAAACAGAATCATGAAAAGATCACTGCACCTAGTCTTAAAATAAATCCACATACCCATGTGGGTATATGCAGAACACTTGCTGAAGGTTTTATATTACAATGCCAAAGATTTCATTGTTTTTTTCAGCCCTCTCATGAACATACTCAAGAATTTAAGTACTCTCTTCATCCACCATGCAAGTAGAGCTGAAATGTTGACAGTGCAGGCTTTTCTGTCTTGCCTTACTAATTGATGCATCCCTAAAGGTAAGATGATAATTCATTATTTTTTTTCCTAGAGCACTCTGGACCATAACACTAAATGGGAGAAGGACTGTATGTCCTAATTTTGAGGAAAGAGACTAAAATCCCAGTTTTTTTTGACCAGTATCACTGACCATTAGGAAACCATCAAATATTAAAAGTGCCCAGAGCTAACACAGCAACCAAAGAAGCCAGAAGGAATATTTGCATTAGCTTCAGTTGTGTCCTTTTTTGCTCTTGGGCCAGATTTTATCGACAAAACCAACAAAAGATATATCTGTGCTGCAATAGGTGCATCCATTCTGAAACAGCTACCTAAAATTGTTCCACGGACATTTGAATGGCAAAACTGTAACTAAAGCCCTGTGTTACAGGGATTTATTGTGCTCAGAACTTGTGTAAAATATACAATAGACAAAGTGTTAGTCCATTTTTGTGAACACGGTAAGTGACTTTTAAGGCTCAAAGTCTACTTAAAATGGTGAAAAAATTCTTGCCAACTTGTTAGGTAGGGATTGTAAGCAAAACATTAAGAACAACTACGATTAAATCCACCAAATTAACCTCTCTAAAAACAAGTATAAATGCTTGGGCAAGTACTTTGTTCTTTCCTAACCTGGATGTGCCAAGTGAAGGGGGAAGAGTTGCTTGCTTTTTTTTTTTGGTGTAGATTGGGTTTTCTTTGTGGTTGACTTTTTCCCCCTTTGTTTGTGGTTTTTGTTTGTGGTTTTTGTTTGTTTGTTTTGAGGTTTTTTTATTTCTTTGTGTTTTTTAATTTGAGCTCAGTTGAGAAACACAATCTTGGCTTTGTCATGCCTGATACTTGCTGTATTTTCTATGTAACAATGTAGTATCAGAAGGCTTGAATAAACATCATAAGACCTGAGATTTTCTAATTGCTGGCTATAATGAGCACCTGATGACCTAAGATAATATTATTTCTTTTCATGTTTTGCTTGAGAGGACATATTATGTTGTGTTTCCCCATGCTGAACAGAAGAGTGACTCCTGGTGCCAGATGAAATAAAATCAAGATATCTTCCAATAATTTGAGAGCCAATATATGTCACTGCTCCAGCTCCCTCTGCTCTCGACATCATTTAAGGATTTCTGTGTGAACCCACCTGGGAATGACAGAGACAGCCAGCAATCAAGGCAGTCCTTCTTGAAGAAACAACTGTAAATCTGTCAGAGAATGAGTTTGTTTACTCCTTTGCTTCTTCAGACCTTCACGAAGCCGTTTGGGAATTCCACTGGGATGGATATGTGCATATGGCCACTGTGAGCTCTGCTTACTGGGAGAAATCTCTTACATTTCTTATTGCATGCAATCAGTGCATGAAACTTCCTTGGCAACATACACACAGAATATCAGGAATTTTACCTCTAGACATCTCAAAATATAATAAAAAAACCACTTTCTGATAAGGAGGAACTTACAATTAGGCAATGTGTTCTCTTGGTGTTGCTGACTCTACATTTCTAATTTGTGGGATCTGAAAAAAGCTGCTTTATAAGGAAGCAAAGCCTACTGGATAAAAATTGCACGGTCTTCCCCAGGCTGCTCTCTACCCCTTCTTATCTTGTGAGATCAGCTGTGCTTTAGAGAATCATTTCTGCCTTCCCTTAGTCTGCATTCGTGTCTGCTATCAGAAGTCCTGATTTAAGAATTACCAGCACTGGAATGAATCTCATTGCTGTCCATAAATGCTGGTAAGATTAAATATATGTCTTTCACTTGTTAACCTTTTCACATGTGATTGCATTCAGCAGTGCTGAACATCCTTGGATGTAACCCATCAAGGAAGTAACTTCTTGTATTAGGCAATGACCAACTGCAGATTCTGAGGCTTCAAGCAACAGACTTAGATTTATACAGGGGCTTGAAAGCAGGGAAATAGCTCTGCCTCCACACCACTGCAGGAGCAGTCCAGCTCCAGTCTGAGAGCACATATATATATATATATATATATATTTCTTTGTGGCATATATAAATATATTGTGGCATTTACTCCACCATCCTTTTCTAGTTTAGTGCTGCATTTGCACGAATACTAAGTCACTGCTCAGTCTAAGAACGTGGGTTCATACACCTGCACGTGTTTAACTCCTGAGACATGGCTTATTTATGTCTTTGCCTGCAGATATTTTGTTATCTTTTTTTTTTTTTTTTTTTTGGTGTGTGTGTGTGCGTGTGTGAATTTATTCTGTCATTTAGACTTCACGTTTAGCACACTGGTATTTACTGCCTCTTATTGATTGATGGTGGGAGAACACTTTTTCTGTTTTTACCATTTTTGAGCTGTACTTCCACTAACATTTTAGTTTACAACACTGGGATCAAAAGCACTTGCAACTGTGGTATAAGTATTACTGTGTAGCTTTGGTTTCTACATAGTTAAGCCTTAGTTAAGACTGTACACATGAACTGCTGGAACAGTTTCCAATTACTCCTTGGGGTTTGGCCGTTTACTTCTGTATGTCAAGATTTCAACTCATGTGAAAAGTAAAATTCATTATAAACTTATCTGTATTGTCACAATTTTAAAATTTAATTGGAATTGCTTTTAGCTAAAGCAGTATGTTCAAGCAGCAGCAATATTAGACTTCTGGAGGGAAGAAAGGATAAGGTCATACTTTCAGTGTAATAACTGCTATATATCTTAAAAGCTTGGTATCGGTAAAAATAAAAATGCTTCCTGTAAAATAAAAATATCTGATTTCTTCTATTCCTAAGAAATCACACAAATCTCATGTTAAATATTTTTTCTCTCAGGTCAATATTGTTTCCTTTCTCTGGTTCTTCTCTTAACTTACTTTTTACTCAAAAAAGGGTCTGGATTTTCATTCTGTTTCTGAGTGTTGTCAGAATGAACACAAACTCATCTCCTTTTGCTCTGCTACTGACTCCCATTGCTACCTCACCTCTTTAGACATGTTTCCTTCTACCCAAAAACACCAGCTTCTTTCCCTCTCTTCTGTCTCTGAAGTGTCTCAAATGTGCTCTGAAGACCACAAGGCTCTCATTCTCTTCATTTTCCATGTGCAGCGTTTCCCTGTGCTTCTTGCTGCTGTGCCTGCCCCCCAGGGCATTGTGTCTCTCCCTCCTGGTCCTTGCAGTTACACAGCTCTTCATCTTGGAGAAGATGCTGCCTTCTCTTTTCCACAGAAATCCAGCCACCTTGGTGAACAGCTGGAAGGCCACCCCAAGGAGAAATCTGTTTGTCAGTTGCTTTGGCTGTGTTACTTCTCTCCAATTATCTCTTCCACACTCACCTCAGTCTTCCACAGCAAGTGGTTATGCTGGCTTCTGCACTCCCCAGTTCTTGGCCCCCTTTTGTTTTTTGCAGTGTTCTAAAACATGATTGCTTTTTTTCACAGTTCCTTCACAACCCTGCCTCATGACTCTCCTTCAAGTTCCTATTTTACTGAGCTGCAAAAAAAAAAATAAAAAAATTACTGGGCTCTGTCAAGTGCTCAGGAAGAGTATGATAGTAATTCACTGTTGTTCTGCAAAAAAATATTATTTCATTTTCTCTTTGTGCTTCCCTGTCTCTCTGACTGTCTGACTTTATCTCTTGTGTCTATCAGTTGCATTCAGAGCCCACATCCAAGTTTTCTCTGTCAGAGTCTGTACCATATTTCTATGGATACATATCCTCCAGCAGAAAAACCTGATCCTAGGAAATGCTGAACCAGCAGCAGAAGATGATGTTTGGTTAAAGATTTTTGCAGTTCTTTTCCCCTGTTTTTTCTGGGGAAACATAGGGTTTTGTTTCTTTCCTTTGCATTGTTTCATTTTAAATTTGATTTTTTTTTTTATTCATTTGGCTAAGAATTGCTTTGAAACACAGTGACGGATACCAGTCTAGCTCTTGGTATGTAGCTGTCTGTAGACAGGTTAGGATTAGGATTAGGATAGATTGGAGGAAAGTAAGCATGCTACACAGCAGAGGTAATCCTACCATTTGACATCACTGAATGCTTCTTCATTGGCAGAATAAACCCTAACAAAATTACCAATTCTTTCATGCAATATTTACATTTAAATCTAAATCAGGACATACATATGGAAAAACTATATATGATGACATTGCAGATTGCCTTTTTTCAAATAGGTCCTTCAGGGTAGCATCTGGATTGGTTTTCAGATAGGAGCTTCTTAATCCAGGCAGATGTAGCTCTCATCAGAAGTTAATTTGCAGAGATATTCACATATGCAAATCATGTCACAATGGTGAAATGCAACCACGTAATGACTGGAAAATGTTATACCCATAAATCATACTACCACGATCATCAAAATTTCCACTCAGCCAGGACAAATTCAACAGCATTTATGTCTTTCCAGCTTTTAGCCCATAAAAAATCTGTGTTTTTGGAGACTGTGTTACACTGGTGATCTTAAAACTCCCAAGTCTGGTATAATGAGTCCTCAAGTGCGTTATAACTTACCAGTAATTACATTTCAACATTTCTGCTTTCAGCAGTTAGTGTTTTATTCATAAACATTTAAACACTGAATTAGGCATAAAATAAGAATGTTGGCAACAACTCGGCTTAATTTCATTAACTATTAGGTAAACGTAGTATTGCTTCTTCAAATAATCCTTGGTTTGAACGCTAAAGATGTAATGAACTTCATGGTTCATAGCATCTGACATTGCTTAATTAATGGGTGCATTTATAGTACATAGGCCTCGGTAATTGATTTATATGCATGATTTGCACATACAGCTGTTAGTTCCTGTAGGAAAGTCATAATTCAAATGTGTGCATATATTCAAGATATGGGGAAAGGGGAGAAAAACCCACCTCACAAACTTGCCGACTTCCCAATAACAAACAAATAGCACAAGGAAAAATAAATAGCATCAGAAAAAAAACCCAAAAAAAACTACCAGAAGAAACATTAATGTGATCATTTTGAGTTTCCACAGCTCACACATTTCAAGTGGAAAACATGACAAAATGCTTCTCAGCATTTTTTTCCTCTTTACAGTAGATGTGGTTAAGTCTATATATGCCCACACACCTCTGTGAGTCTGTTCATATTACAGCATATGTAGGGTGAATGGAGTCCACATTTTCCATGCCCATTTGAGTTTCTCTCCTTCACTCTAATACACATAAACTCACCCAAGGTATACATAATTTAGATTTAGGAGCAAGAACAATAAAGCTAAGAAAAGGTTACACTTAATATTACACATGTTTAGTCTTGGGGCAAATCTTCTCCTAACCGAAGCCAAACATTGGAGGCGAGGGAATTCAGCGCTGGTTTTCTAGCCTGTCCAACAGATTACTTGTGAAAGCCAAAGTGGTGTGTTGAGAAGTCGATGCTGAAGAATAACTGAGCTCTGAGTGGAAAGAGGTCTCCTGTGGCAGTTTAAAGAGGTTGAGGAAGAGAAACAGCTATTTCTGGATTATCCATTACCTTGGAGCTAAGACTGCATCCTTCCCAGTACTTTCCTTGCTGTTCGGCGTATCCCAAGCAGCAGTTCCACGTGCTGGAGCAAATGTCCCCATTCCAGCATGCAGAGTTCCAATTCCCCTGTCTTTCTCCCTTTCACTGACAACTACCCCACAATAGCAGCAAACTTTATTTCAAAGGTTCTTGCAGGAAGTGCTTGCCATTTTTAGGTTTTTGGTTTCGGTTATCAAAGCATTTCATTGTACATTAAGGAATGCAGAGAGCAGGCAGCTTGATGGCTTTCACAACCCTGGCTCCATTTCCTGGTGCTCTGAGGCAACACTTAGCTTTTCACTCTCCAGACCCTTATACACCCTACATCTGCTATTCTAATGCCTGCATTCATCAGTAGACTGGCAATAATAAATTTTCTTCTTTCCTTTCTCTTTTCTTTCCAAAGGCTCTCCCTTGTACACACGTTTGTCATTTCTTCACTATTGACTGCTGACTGGCCAAACCTCCATGAACAATAATTCCATTATAATGTAAGCCAGGAGCATGGCTGGCTTTATGGCTTGACTGGAGGCAGGTGAAAGGGTGGAAAGGAGATTATTTTAAACTCTTAATCATCACTCATCTTTTTTCAATATTCATTGACAAGCTGTAGTGGAAACTATATTTTTTCATGTGAACCCAGGCATTCTTCCAGACTCTTATTCCTCAGTATTAGCCCAATGCTTTCCTTCTGAGTGTTTTACTGCAGTCTTCTGAAATAAAATCTTTCCCACAGCGTTAGTGACTATACCCTTACAGTCTGAAAAGGCCTAGCACTCAAACTGGTGGGCTAAAGTAATTTATATCACCAAGATCTAAAAATCATGAAGAACTGAGGGCCTGCGCACAAGACTAGTGCCCGCCCAGTGCGGACGAGTTTGTGCTGTGTGGATTGAAAGTCCCGTACACCGGCTATTACTTGAGAAAATGCTACTGAGAAATGCTGAGTTATTCCATTGATTCAGAAGGTAGATAGTTAAAAATAGAGATGGTCATGTAAGACAACATCTTTTCTCCTTGTTGTAGAAGGAGAGGCAGCTTGGGAAGCTATGGAGAGGACCAGCTCAGCTCTTAATGTCTTCAATGCAGCACTGATGGGCACAACAGAGATGTCACAGAACTGAATCAGAGAAAAATTTAGCTGCAGGGACATGGTGCACGTCATGAATGAGCTCAGAACCAGACTGTATGACCATCTAAATATCCCAGTGTTCACTTCAATGTTATGTCCATTTTACTGTCTCTGCATGAAACACACACGCTGTTACAGCTTTCCTGGAAATGGGGAGTAGCCAGGATTCAGTCCATGGAGGGAATTGCTGCAATTGCTGCTAACTTTTTTAGTGTAGGAAACTGAAAGGCAGAAAATTATGCTATGTGCAGGAGACATTTTACTAATATTGGCTGATTTATATAATATACATGAAAAAAGAAGTAATTTGAAATCCTAAACCTAAAGACTAAAGGTGGGAGAGGAAAACAGAAAAAATGTATTGTAGTCTTTGAGTCAGATGATTAAATTACCTCTCCCCTTGTCCTTCTTAGCTTGATTTTCCTGATCTGACATGCTGTTTGTAAGTATTTCAACACTGGGTTTAGATTTTCAGATAGGTTGGCCTCTGAAATTATCCTAAAATCATTACATATTTTTCAGAGCAGAAGAATGAGTTTCTTAGAGGATGTAGGCAGAAATAGTGATTATCTAAGATAACAAATACTACGTAATATAAACATTTTCTGCTAATGCTTCCTCCTCTCCAACGTATAATCAAGTTCTCATTGATTTCAAAAGCAGTTGGGTTTTGTCCGATCACTAGTTATTAAACAGCTTCTAAAGCTATAAAAAACCCCCAAAGCTTTGTTAGAAATAATCTTTGTTTTCTTGCCAGACTGTAACAATAATAACAATTATATATAAACATGCATATACACACATTTCCTTTCTGTTTTTATATCTTCAATCATCTGGAGTTCTTCAAGCATTTTATGCAGGTGAGTAAAAAATAATTATCTTTGTTTTGCAGGAACAAAAGGAAGGTATGGTTGAAGTTGGCAGAAGAAGGAATAATATCGTGAATTTTCCACCAAGATTAAAAAAGATCACATTTGTATGAAAACTGCACTGGTTTTTTTTGACCAAATAGGCTGCATTCAGCATTTTTGTACCCCTTCCTTTACTTCTCACAGCCTTCCAAGTAACCTTGAGACAAGATTTGAACTCTTACAGCAGTCTTGGCAACATTCTTGATGTTGGACCGGGCAATTGTTAGAGCATGTGTTCCTTCTGTTCGGATAGGACCCCTGTTAGGTCTGCCACGTCTGTGAGTCTGATTCTGGTCCCAGTGCTTTCATTTGGTGTGCTTTCTCACACCACATCAGGTGCTGGCTGGCACTGCCAGCGGGGGCCAGTCCCTGGCTGCACATGCCTGTCCCTGTGCCCAGGCTGAGCCAACAGGCAGCGCTCCTAAGCCAGGGCAGGCAGAAGTGGAACACTGGGGCAAGCCACACACAGGAGTTTGCTGTGGGGTTTTTATGTTTGGGGTTCTTTTGGCTGCAGGCAGTTCCTTATTATCTGCCCACAGGGCACGTCTTTCTCATCATGCTGCTGAGCAGAGACTGCTCATCTGCACCAAGGTGACCACAGTCCTTGCCACCTCCACCCCCACCCATACCCCCACCCCCAAATCTGTCCTTACCCATGCAGAATCAACAGTATCTGCAGTGATGAAAATGCAGATGAAGAAACAGGCAAGACTGAAGGTGTTAGCTGATTTATTAATATGGCAGGATGCTGTTTACTATACATCAGATAGCACTGAAACAACTGATTTTTCAATCAGTATTAATGTGGGGTTTTTTTTCTGGAAGGATTAATCTTGCTGTGTGCCATGTCCTCATGACTGGTTTTAGAACATATTCCTTCCCATGCAATGGTTCCAAAGTTTCTGGGTGTTTGCACAGCAGGGAAACATGCTCAAAGCTGCTGTAGTCTCATTTGAACCATGTAAAAGCATATGGATGTGATCTTGTGATTAAAAATAAAGTTTCCTCTAAACAGGTTCCTGGGGAAGTATTCGTCTGTTCTGCAAAGGGATTGCAGTTAATTCTAACTAAGGAACACTTTAAAACTATTAAGAGAGAGTAATTTTAGCAGTTCTACAGATGATTAAAAAGTCATTTTCTAAAATATTCTCACTGGAGGTTTTTTTTTCTTTTTTTAAAGAAAACATTTAATTGCTCCAATCAACCATAGCTACTTTCTGCTCATGACGTAATTTGTATACAAGGTATATGGTAATTTTTCATATTTGATTAGGAATGTATTCCCTATAGTTTCTATCATTCACCTTTAATTGACTATAACTAACTCCTCATTAAGGAAAGAAAAACTACAGTAAGATGGAAAAGGGGAGAACTCTGGTTTTGCAGTAACATGACCTGGCACACTTGGTGATGTTCCTCTGATAGAAACTGCTTCTATTATTTTTCCACTCCTGTGACACCAGCAGTGGAAGTCCCACCTCACAGACAGGTGAGGCCGGCTTTGATTTTAGTTCCAGAATTTGCATTGGCATCACCCACTTGTGTACTACAAAACCAGTCTCTCTGATAAGCAGAAGAAATTCTGTTCAGCAAATGCCACCAATACTTGACAACACTTGAAATACTAAATAGCTTAAGTGGTAAGACTGTGACTTCTCTTCCCATCCTTGGTGCTGAAGTTAGGCATCTCTACCATGTAGCAAGGAAGGCTGTTTCCAACACTCCACTCCTTGAAGACATGGCCTGGTAAGTAAAAATAGCGTCCATGTGTTTCTAACACCCTGTCTATGCCCTCAGTTCTTCCTGGTAGCTTATCTTCACATCTTAGATGAGTAGTGACACAGGCAAATCATGTATCCAGCCAATGTGCAGCATGCTGGCAGTCTTGCCTGTCTTTACATTCTGTTTGTGCAATGAATCCAGCAAGCAATATGACAGTAGTTATTGGTGAGTGCTGTACATGGAAGGGCAGCTAGGCTCCCACCTCTCTGTAGCTTCCTCTTGGGATAAATGGCTTCTTCTTCTTCTGAACAGCAATCCCAGCAAGCAAGTGCAACTACAGAGCTTTGAGGTTCATTCTGTATCAAGAGTCTGTATTAGCTTGTGTCTCATCTATGGGAGACATCATTCAGTGGTGTCTTACCATCCATCACTTTATGCTTATTTTTGTAAATTTGTTCCGTCACTAGAATAGACCCAGACACATTTTGTGTGTTATAAATCTGAATACTATTTTTTTCTTGAGGGAATTGTTTTGTCCTAAGGACCATAGTACCAACACTGAGCTGCCTGTGGTGGAGCAGTTATGTAAATGTCATGGTACTTGGTACATCTGCTGCTGTGAAGAAAGAGCCACCACTGACTCAATCACTAGGATCACTCTAAAATTACTTGTTTTCAAGGACTCAAATCCCAACTTTCTTTTTTTCAGCATTTTGAATTTTCAGACCTTGTATGGTAGTCCACTGAAACCCAAAACTTCAGTATGTTTTCCCTGAGAGTTTTCTCAGAACTTTTGAATGCAGCAGCATTTTTGTTTTCTTCAAAATAGGTCACAGGAGCACCTCTCAAGGACTGGATACTCTGGTGTCATAAAAACATGAAAAAACAGAGTGCCTGTAAGCAAAAAACAGCCATGGTTCAGAGCAGCAGAGCACTGGCAGTGACTTGTTGGGATCTCCCTGTTCACACTGGAGGTGCCCAGAATGCTTTGGTTAGGCCTTTGAACTAGGGAAGAAAGAGACTTGATGTTGTCCAGATCATTCCACAGCATGTCTGGCCTTGCCAAGCACAGACTGGAGCTTCCCCTTCACTTCTAACCTTGGGCTGGAAACAGTCACAGTGTTCCTGCTGATGCCCCAAACTCCATCCACCTTCCCAGATGTCTTGAACTCTTTCCCTACATGCAGAAACCTGTCCATTCTCCTCCAGGTGGTTCCCTAGGAGGAGCAGTGTCCACACCTGTTGGATGTGACCATAGCTGAGCTTCTGCTGACACAAGCAACATCATCTTTTGAGTCACCACAAAAAACTGACCTCACCCAGGATGACTTGTAGCTTTAGCAGCTAGAGGACTCATTGCTAATGAGAAGTTTGACCTTTTTTTCATCTTCTGGCTTAGCACACCATAGTCGGATGGTCTCCAGGAAAGAGAGAGGGGGCTAATCAGGACAACCTATTAGCCCTTTGCCCACTCTTTATATTTCTGTGACCCCGACATACTCTTTTCCTGAAACACTGTGGCTTTCAGCATGTCATTACAGAGAATACTCCATCCAAAATAGACATCAACACTAAGGAAACCATTACATTGTTGTTCAGTCCTCTTTGTTCTGTAATATTAAAACCTGTCAATTTGTTGTGATATACAAATAGATCATTAGTTTAACTACTTAGTAGCTCAGTTTTTATCCCTGAAAACCAAATCCCTGAAAAACAAATACCCTCCAATTGCTGTGATTGGCTTGAACTGCTGAATCTACACCAATCCCCAAACTTTCATCAAGTCATGGTCCCTTGCTGTCCCTTCCATGTGATCTTACCAAACAGCCTTTTCCCCTAGCCATCTATCGCTCTTCACATCAGTTAATTTTGCCCTCACAAGAGTGGACACAGACCTGACTACATATACACCTATGGAAAAGAAAGAGCAGAATTTAACAGGGTTAAATTTAATAGCTGCCTCTAACACAGGTAGCTTTATGCTCTCTCTGACTAAAGCTCTGTGTAGCTACCCTGAGACAGTAACTTTCCTGCCTGTTTTCTCATCTCTGAAACCTCCTTTGCAGAGGCTCCTTGAGCCCTTTACCTTAGTAACCTTTCCTGAAAGCCCAGTATTGGAGTAATCAAAAAAAGGTCTCCTTCTAAGGAATGGATGGCTGCCTGGCCAGTGTGCAGTGAGTCCTGAGGAAGCATTACAGAGGGTTGAGGAGAAAGGGAGGATGCCCCAACCACCTGTGTTGTGTTGAGACCCACAAGAGAGATGGCCTCGGGTAGAAACAACCTCTGCTGACGAGTGCCCTCTAGATGGCCCTGAGAGTATATCTATATATACCAATATCTATAGTATATCTAGTATATCTATAGTTACCAATATCTAAATGGATATTGGTAACTATTGTCTCCCCGTTTATGTTCTTTCAGACTTTTGCTTTATCAGGGATGCTAATAAATGCTTCAAGTACATTTACAGCTATCTGTTTTCTACACTCATGAATCCAAGCAACTCTTAAACTAATCTGCTAAAACTCATCCTGGGGAAATGTTCTAAACCAAGCTTGCAAATAAAAATAAAAAATAAAAAAGCATTTGATCTCAAAATGTTACATGTTGTTCATGTATATTAACTAATTTCTGCACCAGGACTGGGGATGGGGTTGGTTTGTTTAGTTATCTGAAAACACAAAGTTTTCAGATTTGTGGCATGCTCTACACTTTAAATTTCTCTAATCATAGCACTCAACAGCATGTCAAACAAAAGGCTGTGTGTGGCCACAGACTGCTCTGACTTTGCAGGTGCTAACTCTGGTTGTCTTTACAGTTGTCTATGTGAATGCAGGCCTGGGAGTAAAGGCATTATTCCAGCTGGACCCTCTGCCTTTTCCAGAAAGGCTGAAGGTTGATACAGCTTGTGATATCAATCTGTCTCAAATGATGCCATCACTAAGATATCCCAGAAAGCAGCTGTGTCCTGACAGTGGCTCCCTTGCCACGCTCTAAAACACTGCTGGGGTTCTATCTCGATTGAGGAAGTGAATTGCAGTAGAAAGGTTTTGGCTATCAAGGGATGCATTTTCACACTGAGTGTCCCTGGGTGTACAGCTCTCTGTGAACTTTTGTTGTACTTCACATAAAACATCAGGTTCAACCAAAAAGAAAACTGCATTATAACAAGGGACGAAAAAGACAGATCAGGTAATGAAACAGAAATAAAATTGAAAACAACTTCAGTTAAAAAATTTAAATGCTTCCACACATCTCAGGCTCACTCTGGAAACTTGACAGTCAAGTATCAAACAGTACAACATCTCACTGAATTTTATGTCATTATAGTAACAATGTTATTAAACTCAATGTAGTTTTCTTTTAAATTTCAATGAAACATATTTCCTGATCTTTTCATAAAAATGACCTTTGGGAACCATAGAAATCTAGACATTTCTTTATTTATGCTGCTGCATCAGCTAATACTTCCAGTCAGAAGCTATATTGGAAAGTATATGAAAGCCCTTATATAATACAGTGATACTGTGAGCTAAATGTTCCATTAGTACATTTTAAACTAACAAGCAGAAAGCTTTCTTGTATAAAATTACTTGAAGTGTTTCTGTGAACAAGATAGTACCAGTGGATCTGTAAGCTGCTTTTGCAAATATTCCTCTATGCTCTTCATTCTATTACGGAATTTTATACCTGTTTTTTTCTGTCTTACAAACTTTCTTTTTATAATACATCCTTTCCACAAAGTAAAAGATGTATATACATATAGTGTAAATAAGCCATTATTTATCTTTAAAAAAAAACCAAAATATTTTGATGGCTTTCCATTATATATAGTAATATGAAATATTACTATAAATAGAACTATAATAGATAATATTACTATATTGATTTTCACTGTTGAATAAAATTTTATAGAGAGCTGTGTTTTCTGAGAACTGTCCAATAGACAGGAAGTTCTGAATGAATCAGGAAATCTTGAAGCCTGGGCTTAATCTGGTCTTCTCACTGACTTTCTTCAAAGAACATAGCTTTAAAAAAAAAAGTACATACATCAGTTTGGAGTTAATGAGAATATATCTAAAGGACACCAAAAGCCCTGTTTGTGCTTCAAAAGGCCTCTGTGTGAATAATCTGAATATTTCAAAATCCAGTAGTGTTTGAAAAATCTAATCTGGATTCACAAAAGGCTAAGTCTCCAAAAATTACAGGCAACTTCTGAGAAAATGGATTTTAAAATGCTGTTCCTTAAATCTTTTTCAAATCACGTCTTAAAAGAAAACCAATCCAGTATTCAGAAAGTTGGGAAAATGGAGAATGATGAGACAAAAATTTGTCTTACTGTCAAACATCCATCAAGTGAGGAGAAAAAAACGTTAGAAAAGAGAAAAGAAATTATCATATCCATACAGCTTTTAAGGCAGGTCAGGAGTAACAAAAGGTTTGCATTCTATATGAAACATTGCAGTATGGATTGGAAATAGGAATAAATAACACCTTTTTTTTTTTCAGAATTGATCTACTAATTTAGAATAAATTTGCACTGCAAAAGTTGCTTTCTAACTTTCCAAGTAGCAGAACAATTAGGAACAGTACTGATTAAAATTAATGCATGACTCCTCTATTTCTTTACTGCATTTTAGAATGTAGTGGAATTTAGTATCAAGATAAAACTAGCATACATTTCTGACATGATCAAGGAGATAAATGTCTTGTTGCTAGAATTTTCCTTCATGATTTTCTTGAATTGTATCAGTGACCAGAAATGGAATGTACTCCATTGAACTTCCGACTAGAAAACTGAATTTCTTTGAAGAAGATAGAAAAGGGCAATCTCTTCCTTCACTTATATTCCAGGATTTCCTAGAAATCTGGTTCTTTGTTTAGAATCTCAGTTATATCAGTGTAATAAAAGCAAGAGTTAGATGTATAGTATTTTCCACAATATATTTTGACATCATTATGTAATTTTTGGCCTGGATCTTTGTCAGCACAAAAAGGCTAATTCATTTCACTGACAGCAGCATAGTGCTTTGATTAAATCTTATTTAACAGCAAGTCATTATCTTATTGTTGGCCTAAGCTCCCTGTGAGAGTCAGGTCAAGTGAGGTATTTGGAGATCTGAGATATATGAACAGTTGCAAATATCATTCTGCAGAAATATGTATGAATATTTAAACCAAACAAAAATTTCTAGATAACACTGAACACATATCATTGTAGGTCAGATCAATCCAAAATTAAGCCCTTGGATAAAATAGATTAGCACCTGCTTACCTTGGAATTAACTTTAGGCCAGGGCATCAGAGTAGGCAGAGCTGATGCTCAGCTCTGCTAATGACAAAATGCAATGCCGAGTATCGCCCCATTTTTTAGCAGAATGGGCCAAATGCTGGCCTTGGTTACATTCCCAGGCCTCAGATAACATGAGTATAATTGAAAGCAGTTTTGGTTCAATATTTCTTGTATTTTAGAAGCTATGGAGCAATCAAGCGTTATGACCTTTAGTGGTCCACCAAAGAATCAAGTTCTGTTCTGTATGGGATCCAGACTAATCAATATCCTATTACGATCACAGCCTGTTGGGGTTTTTTTTTTTGTTTGTTTTTCTTTGCAACTGAGACACACTGGGAATAGTTTGGACAAAACATTTCTCCCTGCAACAGCAGAGACTAGGCAGATTCACAAACTATTAGTGTGCTAAATCTATGCTTTTCAATAAAATGAGTGTTTAAGCTGTACTGTACAATGTAGTGCAAACACACTCAGGCTTAGCTCATTCAAGCACTCCTCATTATGACAAATATCCAAACAACATCCACAGTGAGACAGAGTTTTGAATGATTCACCAGTCCTTATGAAGCACACAAAAATAACAAGCTCATACTAACTTGTCAGGTATAGTAGGGCTTTAAAAATCAGAAGTATGGGATAAAGTCCTTATTGGTACGAGGTCTAATTTTTCTCTTCCATGACAGAAGACAGAATTGACTTAAGGAAATCTGAACCACACAAGGAGCCAATAACATTGCAATGAGTCAGGATATCATCCACCATTTTCAAGCACAGGGATGACTGATAGCTTCTTTGACTTGCAGAAATATGGGGTGAGACTCTGGAGTGAGATCCTGCCATTGAAGTCCATGGCATCTCTCCAGCTCCTCAGCATGTTTAGACTTCCACTGGTGAGATCAGAGCAAAATAAGGATGGCACTACAGGTGTGTCTGAGCACACATGTTGCATACATGTTGATGAGTAGAAGGAAAAAAAGCACTGGGCCTGTTCTTATTTCACAAGGTTGTCTTGAAGGAGGTAAATCCAGACTGTCACTATGTGCACTTGTCTGTATTTAAGACCAGAAATAAGGAGGAAAGAGCACAAACCAAATCCAAGGTATATTTTTCCTTCAGAATGGGTTTGTACTCTTAAAACAAAATAGCCACAGCCCTGTTATTAAAATCAATAATGAACTAAAGTCAGGTCATAGCTGTTTTGTTTTTTTTAGGAAGAACATTTCTGAGGAATAAATCTAGTGGACTTATAGGTCAGAATAAGAGAGTTTAACTTGTGGTCATCTCCCAGTAAGGCTTGCATGTGTGCATTTTACTGCTAAAAAATATTACACTGGTCATCATGGACACAGTGGGGTAAAGGATAAGAGCAGGGTTGTTTGGTAGTGAAGGGGACGTGAGCAGGGGTCCTGCATTGCCACATTCCTGCAGCAAGGTGATGCTGCATGGGGGACACATGCCAGTGTGGAGCTGGAGCCTGCTGCCACCCAGTGAGTCCATCCCTCCTGGATTTGAGTTTCTCCACAGTGGCTACAGCAGGCCATGAAGAAGAAAGATGGTAGTTGTAACAAGCTTTTATTGAGACTTCAAACTGCACAAGATTTAATACGCCTTTCCCTCCATATTGTTTGGAAGAAAGAAAAAACCTCTAGAGCCCCTCAGACTTCTATTTGAATTTGGTAATGTGCTAAAGTAAATGTATGAAAAAGTATTTCTCTTAGTTATTTATTTATTTTTACACACATATATGAGCAGGCCAGAAAATCTGTAGTATAGCACTCCATATTCTGCATCAAATTGGTCACTCTTCGCTATGCTAATGAAAAACTAATGGTATTTGACTTTCCTCTTTGCAGGAGGAAAGAGTACTTTTTATAAGCAAATTAAGCAAATTAAATAAGCAAAATTTTTAAAAAATATTTTAACTCATTTTGGAACCAAAATCACGTGTCCCTGAGGCCATGGCTTGAGACCTGGTAAGGCATGAGCTACATGTGCATCCTTAAAACCGAAATTATGGGAGGCCTGTAACTGTTGTGGCATGAACACATTGGCTCTAAGTATCTAAATGAAGCTGATCTTTCACATACTAATGTTCCACTGTTGCTAATAAAAAAATCCCCACCTTTTTCAGAGGGAGGAGTAGGAAGAACTATTACTAATAGTAGATTACTACTTTTGTAAGATCTATGTATTCTCACTGCAATGAAATGAGAAAGGTCAAATTTTCTCTCCCATCCTTTTTTTTTTTCCTTTGTATTCTCTAACTTCTCACCCATCTTTGTTGTACTAATGAAATTAAGATATCCTTCATGATATAACTGTGAGCTAGGGGGATCTAAATTACCTTCATCTGGCATCATTCCAGTATACTATAAATGAAGTAATTGTCCTTGACTATAAAATTTGCATTTTCAAGACTTAATTGCTATCATTACATCTTTTTGTAATTCTATTAATTTAACTGAATGGAGCATTTGGTTTTATGGTAAAAAATTTGCATTAAAACATTGTACATCTAAATAGAATTTTAATATTTGTGTCAAAAGCTCAGTACAGTTGTCCCACAGGACCTAAACAATTTCACAAGAGGAGAATAGGAAGCAGTCGCACTTTAGGTCAACAAACAGGTTTCCCTTTGGTGAATATTAATAGAACTTGCTGTAACAGGCTTCATGTGCTGAAAATCACTCCTTCCTGATCTCTACAAAAGTTTTGTTAATCTTTGAATTCCATACCATAATTCTTAACAGGAAAGGTATTTGCCCAGACACAGAATATGTAGGATGTTTGCTTGTTCTTTCAGGAAACAAGCATTTTTACTTTTCTACTGTTCTTTATTATTTTCTGACAGAACAAGGTACTTTGGTCAAAGACTATGGACAAATGGCTGAAGCAGCTCAGCCAACTCTGAACTGGCTGGATACACTGCATTTGCAATGATGCCTTGTGCAATTTTTTATATGAGGCCCAGCAGTAAGCTAAGACTGTGTTAAAAAGTACACACAATTGGAAACTGGATCCATCTTCTAGCAGTGAATTTGTGTGGCATTTGAGGACTGTGATCTCTCATTAGGTCTTTGGAGGTATTTAAACCACTGTAGCCTCTGGGAAGTAGGTACCTTGTAGGTTTGGGGTCCTACTCAGGCAGCACAATGGACAGTCAGTCCAGGCACTACAAGAAACAGCTAATGTGGATGAGTAAACTGTGTTTCATGTTCATCAGAAAAGTCTATGCTATTTTCCATTTTGTGTTAACAAACACCTTTGAATTTTATAACATATTAGTTATGCAAGTAATCAAGATGGATTGGCTTTACATTTAATATGTGTGGGATTTTTGGGGTTTTTTTTAGTTTTGTTTTGTTTTTGTTTTTTTAAAACATAGATAATATTTCACAAGAGCTAGAGTATATTAGTGACAGAAATCTCATTAGCTGCTCTTAATATATATTGTATTTACTGGACTTCATACTCATTGTGCAATTAAGCTTCACAACTGGCTTATGAAGCAGAAAAAATGAAAGACATCTCCATGAAAGAGATTTATGGGATGGTAAAATTAAGGACAGATTTATGAAAATGTATAGGTACCACTTTTTGTTTGTTTTGGTACCTAAATACTTCTGAGGGCCAGGAGCTCTTGCAAAGCTGTGCAGTGAGACACTGGTACCAGGCCAGACCCAAACCTGGGAGCACGGGGTGAAGCCTCTACTTGAGATGATGGCTTTTGGGCTAGTGCCAGAGTGGGTTTGCCTTCTGCCCTTGTCTCTTGAATGGGAACCACATTTACTCACTTTGTGTGGTGGCTCGGGGTAGGCTGGAAATGCAATATAAAAGTCATAAGAGCAGGTAACCTGTTTCTTCTACAGCCATTGATATATGCATCACTTCTGTGGGGGTGTTGGCCCCAGCAGAGATGGGGGACAAAGGACTAGCAAGAGTTCTAGTTCAGTGCTCAAACTCCCAGACCTACAAGTATCAGCTCTACTGTGCCATTGGAGTCTGCTCTGCTGTTCTAGTCATGTGCACAGGGTATGAAGGCTCACAGGGGATCTGCTGTACACAAAGACAGCATTTTTTCCACTTCAGGGAGGACCCTGTGTATGCTCTTTCTTAACGGGTGAATTTCATTTGATGTGAACATTATGTTAAGGCTGAATTTCTAGGCAGATTATATGATAGTGCATTAGAAGAAAAGAATCAACCCTCCCCACCACCAACAAAAAAAAAACCCAAATCCAAAAGAAAACACATATTCTTTTGAAAAATCCAGGTCTAGCTGTTAGCATCAATTACTTCCAACACCTACTGACTTTTCTGGCACATCTATCTCATTGAATCTTGGAAGTGATTTTATGTGCTTTAAGCATTTGATCACATAATCAGCTTCTGCATAGCAATGCAAAAGATCCTGAGCATTGTCCTGGCAGATAGTCAAGTCAAACCTGACACAGAAACAAACATAAGGGAACAATTGTTGTCAAAACACATTGCATCACTTTGCATGCTGAAGCATTTGCTCTGGCAATCCACCATGCTGACGTGTGCCTCTGCTGATGCCATCTGAGCAAGGACTGTATCCTTAAAGTTGACATGTGCATCACATTACAGCAGTGATTTTGTTATATATCATTGGCATAATGGATATTCAGAAAAGATTCATAATCTTGAAAGGTGGCTTGAATCCACATATCTCATCCATGTTCTGGTGACTCAGAGCATTTTGGAAACTCATTTTATAACATCTCACGCTGGCTTGGGCAAAGGCAAAGTAAACAGTCGCCTAGGGCAGCAAACTTGGGAGAGAGGCAGTCCAGGTCTCCTTTCCTACTTGTTCTCTGCTGACAATAACAGGAATACAATCCTTTAACCTGCCTCTCCACTGTCCTTCCCACTCCCCTTTCCAATTTAATTCTTATGGAAATCTAAAGACGTCTTTTTGCCTCCTCCCTGTCTCTTTTACTTATTCTCTCTCTCTAAAACTCCTACTGGTTTCTCCTATGTTTTCTCCTCTGGGGAAATTCCACTGATTCCTATTTGGGCTATTCCAGGACTGTGAAAGGGTTCCTTGTCCCTTTCAAGCCTCACATTTCTTTCTGCAAGTACTATCTGCATGTAGCAAATATTATTATTTGCCACCTTTGCTGAACAACCTCAGTCATCCTCAGCTTTATAGTAGAATAGATATATGTACTCACATAGTACACATAGTGAAAAAATATACCAGATCATTTGCCAGTTGACAGCCACTGCTTTAAAAGAACTTTTTTATATCGAAGGGAAATCCAGATAGCCGTAGAAAATTTTGCTGTACTGCTTATGATTCATGAGATTAAATGAGACAAAAGTAAGATGGTGTCAGCATGTTACTGAACCCCTGGAAAGGTGTGGCTTGCTCTGTCGGTAATGCTAGTCATGCAACATAAAATTAGATTGCAGAATTCATCGCCATGGGATGTTATAGAAGCCAAAAGGAATAATCGTCTTCAAAAGGGAATTAGGAAAATTTTTCCATTAACAACTGTCAAATGCAGTTATCTAGATGCAGCATCAAGCACTGGAAACCCCTAAAACACAGGTTGCTGGAAGCTATTTGGCTGTAGCCGTGCAAGGATCACCCTCTCCATGGGTGAGAACAGTTCCTGTTCAAACTGTGTTAAGACTAATCTTTCAGTCTCTTTCATTAATATATGCCTCACGGTTAAGGTGAACTGCTCTGGACTTAGTCATCTGAAAGTTAATGTCATTTGAAAGTGAAGCTAGAGGAAGCATGCTCCAAGTGGCAGCTACTCCTGTCTGTGTTGAAAATTCTTAAGGATGAGATAAATTACCTAGATTAAGTGTCCTGTACTTATGACTTGTACTTTTGTCCATTAAGCTTGATGGCTTTGTCTTTAAAAATGAACAGAGTTCTAAAAGGAGTTTGTTTTTCCAAGCAAGAAAGCAAGACCTCATATAGCCTGTGTGGGTGTTGTTTACCCCTGTACTATGTCCTTCCACATGGATTTATTTTTCCCCTGTCTCAAAGCTTTGGATTGCCTTAACTTGCTCGACTTGGCCAATTCCATCTCCTTCTGGCACACAAAACATGCACTCATTCCCTCAACCTACACTGAAAGAAGCTCAGAGGTGTGCCACCTTTCTAAAATGACAAAGCAGCAGCCTTGCCTTGGGAGTAGTGCAAGTTTCTGAAATCAGTAATTTAAGAAGCTGTGGCAATTTGACAAGCTATGACAGAAGTGTCTGGAAGCTTCTTGCACATCAGTGTATACACAACTACCATACATAAGAAAGCAGCAGATCCTTCAGTCATTTGGCTCGTTATTTTTGCCTAAGGAATTGAAGCTCACATATGTAGGCATGTATTTGTTAGGGTTTTTTTCTGCACTCATTGCCTCAGATCCCTACTGGCAATGGTTGTTATCGAGACAATCTTGTGAAGGGAAGCAAGGAACTGTGAGTAATTTGCTAAGTGTGAGGCCAGACATGATGGTTTTTGCTTACTGCTCTCAAAGTCTTAATTAGTAAAATACTTACACTAAGTGTTGGGATCTCTTCAGGAGTCAAAAAGGTGGTGCTGGTGGTGCCTTGGCAGAGGGTTTAGAAAGGATGGGGGAAAGCTTGCAAGGTGACAAGAAATACACTGACAGAGGGCAATGCTATGTTCTCTGCTCTTTTAATGCCCTTCAGGTAGATCTCAAGGAGGCTCAGTAAAAGTATGACTGAGGATAAAACTGTGCCCTGGTGTCACTAGAGTTAATAACAGATTGATAGCACCTTCTAGGCACAAGGTGGATTTTGAACTACACATGCCAGTGGGGTTCTAGCAGGACCTTTGCTTGGGGCTCAGGGAGGTTCAACCAGGGTTCAAGGTTCAAGCAGACAAGGCTGCAGGCAATGTGACGGTACAAGGAAGCATAACCTCTCTTTGACATCCAGAACCTAACTGTGCTCACTGTTTCTGGGGAGGATGCATTTTTTTTCTGTTCAGTCTGAGACTTCAGTGGGATTGGTATCTCACATTCTTCTACCTTAGCATGTTCTCTATTCGATTAAGTAGAAATCAGACTCCATATTTATTCTTATTTAAGAAATATCTGTGGATAAACATCTCTAAAATAAACCTCCAAACATTTGAAAGCTTATCTTTCATTAATTGTATGTGTGTGTGTATATATATATATATATATATATATAGTCTATCTTTTTATTCTGTTACTTTCTAATCTCTTAAAATTTTTTCTTATAGAAAAATGATAGTTTTAGCTGATAATTCATCAGGTAATGAATTGGACTTTGACAGAAACTCAGCAAAGAGCCTCTGGATGTAAAAACTGCTGGTGTGAAAATACTATCTGTACTAACTACTGGAAGCAAGCTGCAAAAATCCCAATTGCTGAGCAATGTCTATCATGAAAAGTGAGAACATAGTCAAGTACAACAAGCCCTGTGGTCCAGGTGCCTTCTCTCCCTCTTGGAGTCTGTTAACTGCTGTAGCTGAGATTTAGATCAATTACACTGCATATTGCTGAGATCATGTGTTTTGCTGACAGACAGGCTTGTATCCTGCTCACTCTCATCCATCTCAGTCACATTAGCAGCTTCAAAGGTATTAAGAAGTGAGCAAGCCTGACCTTCTTCTCAGCCCCAGATGACCTTGGGGAATTTTTATTTTTTTTTTGGTGTTTGTGTGTGGACAGCAGACAACAGGTGAGTCTATGTAGACACTATTAATAAAGCTATATGGCTCTGCAACAAGGCATTTTGAATGAGAAAGTAGAATTTCTGAGGTGTTTATAGGTGCACACTTTTCAGTCCTTGATATTGACCTGCAGAATTAAGCTTCTCATGAGTCAGATTAGTAATTGTGGAAATGGTTTGGCTCAAACAGAATGAATGCATCCATTTTTCATTTTCTCTTTAGGTGCTTAATCTGCAACCATTTTTTAACAAAACTTTTTGTATTAAATGTAATTTTCTTAGTATTCACTTCACATACCGTTTTAGTTTAACAGCTAAGGCAGAAAATTGACACATATTTAATGCTGTTACTTTAGAAAAAAAAAATGTACTTGGCTTCTGAAAATGTCTGTACATTCATTTTAGGTTGTAGAAACACCAAGCAATTTTTTTCATCCATTTATATCTTAGCCCCATTTCCTGAAGTTTTCCTCCCATGTATGCTGGAGTTTTTTCCATCTCTCACTGTGCGCTGTTTATTATTCTTACAGCTTAGAGTTTTCTTCTTCCTTAGCTGCCAATTTTTCAGTTATGATCAAGTGTCAAAATGAAAACAAGCATAACCATCAATTACCAAAAATTACATAGTCAGTTTACATATTCATTAGAAGAAAGGATTTTTCTCTCAATGCATACTGGATGTAAACTGCAACTAGGCATGTGAGTTGTCTTCATACTCATTTTCACATCTGAAATCTAACAGCTAGGTTGAGTAATCCAGTATTCACCTGCCAGGCATGAAGTTCTTGCAGTATATGAGCAATACCTTTAAATCTTTTAATACTGGAGGTTATTCAAAATATTTCAAGTACCATCTTTTCTGCAGGAACAATTTTTTAGTCTCTTCTCCAGAGGAAGACTTTAATCCCAGGTTACATGATCTTCCACTTTAAATTATTTTGCATTTTCCTCTCTCCCTCTCCCTCACTTTGTTTTTTCTTGAACAAATTGGGTATTCTACAAAATTTAAGTTAAAAATCATAGAAACAGAACCATCATACTGTAATTACTTTTAATTTTGTTACCATGAAACAAAATGGTTCTTTTATAATGGGGAAAAAAAATGAAACCTTTCATACTTTAGAATTTCTTTTTCACTTACCAGTTTGGGGAAATTATTGTTGGAAATTTTTTTTTTTTTTCCAGTATATAATATGATTTTCTTTTTTAGTATGAAAATTAATTATAGACAAGCATATACTCTCCATTAGAAACAGAAAAATAAGTGGGGTAAACTGGCAGTTCTCAAGGTATTTTAAGGCACTATAAAGATTTCTATTTGTGCCCCCACTAGTTTGTAGGGTACACACTGTGGACATCCTTGTTGCAAAGCATTCTTAACCCACTCTAGAAATATGTGGTTTCCTTCATGTTGAAATGTGCTGTACTTTTTAGGAGCTGTATTTAAAGTGCTTCTTCAGCAGTCTGTTTGGCCCATTTGATGCCAGTTGGGTCTGCCTAGTACAGATTGGTCTGCCAAGATGGGAGAAAAATCCAGAAAAATCCCAGATTTGAGTAACCACGGGTTGTTCATTCCTACCTTGGCCTCTGTGACAGCCTTCAGCTGCTTGTTGTGCAGGCTGAAGCATATCCCTTAGTTCATAACAAGACTTTAGAGAGTCCTTTGTGGCTGCTTCAACATGAAAACACAACTCTGTGGATCTGATGGCAGGAATGTGGGCTTCAACTGGTTTGGGCAATGATGCTGTTATTCCTTCACTTGGTGAGCAGTGATTGAAATCATAAACTATTGCTTTCCACATAGATGATAGGGAGAACAGCTGCTGCCTTGAGGAAAAATCAAACCATTTCACTTCTAAAATATCTTTATAAAGCCATATAAATGTACTTTCCATTTTGTGTACCTGGGAATAGCTAAGCCCAAGCATAGTTAGGGGTAGACTTGTTGAAATATTGCAGTGAAACTTGTCATCAAGCCCTTCCTAGTGTTTGGGTCACTTTGGCACCTGCAGTCTTAAGACTTCAAAGCTTGCAAACACAACTCAAACTCAGTCTGAATGTAGTGTGAGCATAGTCCTTTAGAGATTTGTACCTCTGACATGCATCTCTGTTGAGACTGGCAGCAAGACTGCTAATTTTTACCAGTTGTAGTAGATTGTTTCAATGCCTTTTACCCTTTATATAAAGATGGTCTGCTGAAATGCCTGTATTTTCATGTTTAAAGCCATTGAACCTTTCCTAACTGGTAAAATCATGTATTCACTCTACTTTTCTTAAACGTTTCCAGAACACACAATTGGGCTGCAGCTCTGTATATGTTCCTAATTTCCTTCTATCTCAAAGCCATGGAGATGTCCTGTGATGCTTTTCCCTGCCCCTGAAATATCTGGAGCACTTCTTGATGTCATCGATGGGCTCCATTTCTTATTCCTCTGTTTGCAGAAGGAGTGGAGAAACTCCTGGGTGTGGACAAGCAGAATGATGGCAATCCCTGGCTGGCCACTGGCCCCTTGGGATGCTGTTAACATTTGACAATGCAGAGCAGCCTGTAATAACTCCTGCCTCTTTTGGGTAAGAGGGCAGAAGAAAGGGAACATATGACTTTCTTCCATGACTTACTGCCCTGTAAAAGGATTTTAAAAAATCTTTGGGGAAAAATTTAGGCCTCAGATGCACACATGTGGATCTTGCTGAGTTCTTAGAACGCCATGTGAGTGTGTTTATTAACAAAGTATGGCTTTTGATCTTTAAGAACAATTAATATAAAATATGTAATTACGCTACTGTTTAATAGGAAATTTTTTGATACTTTGTTAAAAACACTCCCCAAACTGAAATACAAAACAACGCAATATTGCAAGCCTTGATCTTTTAATGGTCTTTCTTCACCAATGCTTATCTCACCTTTGATGCTGTTTGTAAATGTGTTTGGCTCTTATGCTTTGAAATTTAGTAAAATATTTGTACTTAATGAAATAACAAGCTCAAGCACCTTCTTGTCCTCATATCTGTCCATACTTGAGAATGTTATCATATTTAGAAGAGAAATACTTGTCCTGGCTGCCTGCAGGGACTCCCCTGTGACCAGGCCTTTTCTGCTACCACACAAAACCCAACTGTGATGGCTCAGCACTCATTCCATAAGCTTGCAAGCACAGAGACTTTCAGCATGTGCTTACATTTATGATCCTGCAGGTTGCCCAGTACCTCTTGTAGCTATTACCTGAAAGAGTGTGATGGATTAAAAACCTGTGCTGACATAGACCTCTCAGGGGCCTGCAAGACTGACAGCTTGAAGGTGGCTCCCCAGGGTCTATTGACACCTTGAAACTGCTGCAGTTGCATCAACCTGTGAGTGGGTGGTAATGAAAGGCAGTGAACCTCAACCGGAGGCACCTTGGCTCTCATTTTACCTACCTGAAATTGTTGGAGTGTTGGTCTGACCTAAATGTTCACCATGAAATCTGAAGCAGCTTCTGCTTGGAAGGGTTCCCACAAGCAGAAAAACAGAAACCAGGGGTGAGCAAGTGCTACTGAGTCTGCTTGAGACAGGTTCTTAGGAGGAACAGCAAACTCTCCTATTTCCTCATCAGGGAAATAGCACAATGTGATTTTTGAAGAAGAAACTAACATAAGACCTTTTCAGGTCTCCATTGGTCTGTCAAATTGCAAATAAAAGGGAGATTAACTGTAGGAGCCACTTCATCAAGGTAACACTCTTAGGTGAATAGGATTGTTGTGCTAACTCAGAACAAGCATTTGCATGTTTCCATTGAAATGAGGTGTGGTCTCATTCCCTGTTCCCCAGTTTACACAAGAGACCTTTCTCCTGAAAGGTTTCCTTAAGTCTTCCTGGTTGTAAGACTGGATTTGTTCCCCCTTCTGACCTGAAGCATCTTTATTTTTTGTTTGAAGTGTTTAATATGTATTCACCTTCAGGCAGAAACTAAAGCTAGAACCTTTCCATCTGGTCCTTTAGCTGAGATTTTATGAAGTCGTGAACAATGGAGGGATGGGT